>NW_024070199.1:49028024-49064605 GCF_014754425.2 Oryx dammah
GGGGGCCTGCTGTCTGCGCTCGGCGCGCGGGGGCGCAGGTGAGCCGCGGGCGGCGGCGGGCGGCGGCGGGCGGGGCGCTGCGGCGGGGGCTGCGGGAGGCGCCGGGTTCGCGCCGCCTCGCCCCGGCTAGCGCCTCTGGCTCCGTGTCCCGGGCCCGGCCTTACGGGCTCCGCAAGTGACCTGGGTGTCCGCGAGCAGAGGCGCTAGGCCGGGTCTTCCACCCGCCGGAGCCGCACGGGCCCCTCCGGAGAGCTCGGGCATCCGGCGGCCATCACACGCCCGGCGAACCGGGGGTTTAGAAAGTCACTGCCTGCGGTCCCCGCAAGGGCGCCCCTTCTTTACGCATCACAGACCGCTGACATCCCAGCTGGGAGCCGAGGGTCCAGGCCCTGGCCCGTTCTCACCTGTCCCCTTGCGCCCACACCTCTTTTGGGTCTTTGCCTGTGATCTGCTTCCTGGAGCCTCGGCCCCCTGTCCACCTCCACAGCTGCTTTATATTCTCCAGAGTTCTGGCAGTGGGACCCGTGGGTTCATGTGGACTTTCCCCTTGGAGTGTAGCCCACACCTGCCAGGGCAGGGGTTCTTCCTGTCCCCGTGCGTCTGGAGCAGCACCTGGCATGCAGTAGGTGCTTACTGAATACTTCTCAGATGCACCAGCATGCCCTGGGGGGAGGGCTGGAGCAGATTGTCGGTTGCCACCAGCCTGTCTGGGCACGCTGCTGTGCCCGCCATTGTGGCAAGACCTGTTCTCGTGGGGGTGCTGGTAACCTCAGCCCACGGCGCCTCCAGTTTAGGCTTTTTGCCTACCCAGCAGGTTCTAATTCGGGGACGTGCTTGGGAGACGCTCCCAGCTCCCAGCCTTGCCTCTGAGGGGTCTGCTCCTTGCTTTTCTCATTCAGTCACTATTAAGTGCAGCTGGCGGCAAGACCCCCTCCCATCTCTGGGCTGCAGGTGCCACAGGTGAGGGACTGGACCACCGGTCTGGCTGCTGCCCCTGTCATCTGGACGTATAGGCCCAGGGGGCAGGCCGGACCTGGCCAGGCTGGTCCAGGGAGCTCGCTGAGCCTGCCCTGCATGGTCCGGCCACGCTGAGTGTGGCTCCCTCGGCAGGTGGGACCGGCGGCCACTGCAGCGCCTCGTGCCGCGGTCTCCTGAGGCGCGATGACGGAGTATAAGCTCGTGGTGGTGGGCGCCGGTGGCGTGGGGAAGAGCGCCCTGACCATCCAGCTCATTCAGAACCACTTCGTGGACGAGTACGACCCCACCATCGAGGTGAGCCCGCCTGGCTCCTGTCCGCTGCTCAGCTCCTGATGCCGGCTTGACTCGCGCCTCCTCTAAGAAAGGGTCCCCATGTCACAGGCCCCTGGGGCGGGGCAAGAGAGGACCGAGGGAGGTCCCCCCCGGGAGGGCCAGCTCTCTCTGAACGGTGTCGTCCCCAGGACTCCTACCGGAAGCAAGTGGTCATCGACGGGGAGACGTGCCTGCTGGACATCCTGGACACGGCGGGCCAGGAGGAGTACAGCGCCATGCGGGACCAGTACATGCGCACCGGGGAGGGCTTCCTCTGCGTGTTCGCCATCAACCACGCCAAGTCCTTCGAGGACATCCACCAGTACCGGTGAGCTGCGCGCCGGCCCTCGGGGGCCCCTGGCCCTCTCTGTGCCCTGAGTGCACCCAAGCCCGCGGGCCGCCTGCCAGCTCGGCCTTTCCTCCTTGCAGGGAGCAGATCAAGAGGGTGAAGGACTCGGATGACGTGCCCATGGTGTTGGTCGGGAACAAGTGCGACCTGGCCGCGCGCACCGTGGAGTCTCGGCAGGCCCAGGACCTTGCCCGCAGCTATGGCATTCCGTACATCGAGACCTCCGCCAAGACCCGCCAGGTGAGCCCGGCCCCTGCCCCGCAGCCAAGCCAGGGCCCCGCCCCGCCCGCCCGGGACAGGGCTCACTGCCCCCTCTCCCTCGACGCAGGGCAGCCGCTCTGGCTCTGGCTCCAGCTCCGGGACCCTCTGGGACCCTCCGGGACCCCCGTGACCCAGCCGCCCCTGTCGCTGTAAGTCTCCCCGGATGGCAGGGCAGCGAGGGAGGCCAGGGCCCGGGTCTGGGCGGAAACAGCTCCCCGGGGGGAGGTGGAGGTGCCCGGAGAGAGCTGCCCTGAGCCAGACCGGAGCGGTGACCCTGGGGCCCCAGCCCCCGTGCCCCCAGAGTGCCCCGCGGGTCCCAGGGTGCCCCAAAGACTCAGTGGGCTGGCAGCTGAGGACAGGCCTCCCGACGAGGCGGGCCTGGGGCCCGAGGCAGGCAGGACCCGGCTCCCTGTCTGCGGGGCGGGGAGGGGCTGGGGCCCTGCTCGTGGCTGAGGTGGCGGCCCTGCCCTGACCCGGGCCCTTCTCCTAGGGCGTGGAGGACGCCTTCTACACCCTGGTGCGCGAGATCCGGCAGCACAAGATACGCAAGCTGAGCCCTCCGGACGAGGGCGGCCCGGGCTGCCTGAGCTGCAGGTGCCTGCTCTCCTGACGGCAGCGTGGGCGCGGAGCGCTGGGTGCCCTGCAGGAGGCGGCACAGCGGGGAAGGAGGGGGTGCCGCCAGAGCCCGGCCCCCCAGGCCGGTGGACAGAGTGCCCACGGGCCTCCGGGACGCTTGGCACAGACTCTGGTGAACTGACGCCGCCGGCCCCCAGCCTCGCTCTCCTCCAGCCCTGTCCTGGCCCAGCGGGCGCAGGCCGAGTCGCAGTAAATTATTTCATGGTCTTGACCTGGCGTTTGCCTGAGGCCAGGAGGCCGCGGCGCGTGTGGCCTCCCAGGAGGCAGGGAACTGCAGCTTCGTCCGGGTGGCGGCCGCCCCTTCGTCTGGGCGGCCCCTGGCATGTCTGTTGGAGTTCTCTGGGTGCGGCCAGACCTGGCCCCCTGACACACGGGAGTTTCTCAACCTTTAATCAGCAAGGGGGTGATACTGAGGCCACATACTGTCTGTGGAGGTCAGGGAGGAGGGGGCTGCTGGGGTGGCTTTCGGGGCACTGCCCGGCTCTGCTGGGGCCGTGCTGGTCCCGGCACTGTGAGGGGCGCTGGCTGCAGGTGCCCCCAGGCAGGGGGACCCTCTGAGCCCGGCGCCGCATCTCCAGCAGGCTGGGTGGAGCTGGTGGCTCAGGCAAGAGCTGAAGGGGATGGACCACGTTCTGCCTCAACGCAGGCAGCGGCCTCTTGGTTCACTGGGAGGTCTGGGTGGATCCTGTCGCTGGGGCCGTTGTCCCGAGGGCAGTCCTGGGCTGGGGGTTGGCGGGCCAGACATGGAGCCCGGGCCCCCAGAGGGAGGCCTGTGGCCGTGGCCCCCGTCGTGCCGCTGCTCCGGCTTTGGGCCGGCCCGGCGGGGCAGGGTCCAGGCTGCTCGTGTGGGGCCGGGGGGCCAGGGAGGGCCAGCCTGTCCTCTCCGGGGAGTGTCTCAATACTGGGTGGGGGGGTGGCCTGGGGGCTGGATCCAGCCGCTCGCTGGGAATGGACGGACTGGGTCGGCTTCCCCATCAGGCCAGGTGACCTGTGCAGGGTGGGCCTGTGAGGCCTGTGTGGCCACCCCGGCCTGACGCTGGGAACTGCCCTCAAGCCTGCTGGCCTCCGGCCTCTTCAGGGGCTGACACTGCCCAGCCCTGGCCGGGTCGGCCGAGTCTCAGAGCAGAGGAGCAGACGGATGGGGTGAGGAGGAAGCCCCGGGACCCCCATCCCTCATTGCCCCGGGGTGACTCGGGACCGCTGCTGAGCCTGCCTGGGCGCGTGCAGCTCAGCCATTGAGAGGTCTGCAGGGCCCGGCCTGGGGACAGCGTGGCCTGCAGGAGCTCCTGCAGGCCTTCCAGGGGCGGGTTCTGGGGGGGAGGGTGCCATCCGACCAGCGGGGGCCCCCCCAGGAAGGCCCGGCCCCCCCCACCCTGGAGCACCCCCTGTGGGAGTGACATCCGCTGTGCGTCACACCTGGGGCTTCAGCCGTGCCCAGGGCGGGGTGGGGTCAGAGGGCACGCTCTGGGCAGTGGGCTGGCTGGGTCTCCAAGGCCTGCTCGCTCCACATGGGCGGAGCAGGGTCAGAGGGCGCGCTCTGGGCAGTGGGCTGACTGGCTCTCCGCTGCCTGCTCCACACCGCCACTGGCTCTGTGTACCTGAGGACTTGTGGCCGTGAGCACGCGCTCGCCCTCAGGACGTAGGTGTCTCCAGGCTTCCTGGTGACAAGGGGGTCTGTGCGGACAGCAGGCCCGGCAGGGTCAGCTTGAGCAGGGCACGGTGGGGGTCCCAGCACAAGGTACAGACCCCCCCGGGCTGTAGCAGACCAGCTCCTGCGGGTCCTCATCTGGGGGGCTTGTCCTGGTGGTCTTGGCTCCTGGACTCGGGCTCCCGAGTGAGCGGCTAGCACTCAGGACTGAGGGACAGCTCTGCAGGTCATCCCAGCCCCGCAGGGCAGCATGCTGGCTCGGCCGCTCCCGGCTGACCCAGCCTTCCTGACAGCCCCACGCCTGCAGGGGGGCTCTGGGCTGCCCTTGGACACCCCCTGGTGGGACAGGGGCCTGGCGTGTCAGGAGTGGAGCTGGGCCCCCACCGGCATCCGGAGGGGGCAGGAGCACTGGGGGACCCACCTCCTGGCAGCCTTGCCCAGTCGAGGAAGCCCCGAAGGGACCGCTCGGTGCTGTGGGCCCCTGTGGATGGGTGCTCCTCGTGACGGGCCGCGTGGGGGTCAGGCCTGCCTTGGGCCCGGAAGCAGCCCTGTCTCAGGGCCCAGGGCCCCCAGAGCTGGGGGCACGTGCTGCCACGGGCCTGCCCCAGCCCCCCACCCCACGGGAAGAGTAAAGCCTGCAGCAGGCCCGGCTGCCGGGATGGCACGGTGACGACCTCTGGGGGATGCTGCGAGCTGCCGCTTTGGCTTGGGGGTGCCCCTGCTGAGAGTGAGCTGGTGATGGGCCTGAGATCGTAGCAGTTTCGGGAACCCCGTATGAAGAAGCCTGAGGAGCCCCCAGACCCCACAGGTCAGGGCTGCCCCCATCGAGGGTCAAGTGCCGCCCTGACCCCGGCCCTCGGGGCCTCTCAGTCCTGGCTGGACACGCTCTTCCCAGGCAGGACACCCTTCCTGTGGGGCCAGGGCTGGGGTAACACCCGTTGGCCCAGCTCTGCTGCCATCCTGGGCTGAGGGTGGGCTGGGGACCGGCCCTGGCACGTGTCCCAACCACAGCAGGGGTTCTGGAACTGAGGGGCAGGGAGTGTGGCCCACGGGGTGGCTGATGGGGGTGTGCTTGATAGTCTCCTGGGCCTGGGAGTCAGGCTGGGCACGTGGTGTCACCACCTGGGCTCCACCTGGCTGTGGCCTCAGAGGGCCCTGGGCACCTGGCGGGCGTGAAGCAGGGGTGGGGGTGCTGTCTGGGTGAGGCCAGGCTGGGGGCCCGGAGGGCAGCGTGGGGAGCCAGTGCCCTTCACTGATAGGAAGATGGGCTTGGCAGGGTCCCACCAGCCCTGCTGCTGGGGGAGCTCTCCGGGGAGACCCCTGGCTCTGGGGCCCTCCCAGCAGTCCAGGGCAGTCACCTACCACGCACGGCCTGCTTCTCGTCAGTCGTGAGCTGGACCAGCGCCAGAAACTGTCCTCCTGGTCCAGGAGCGCAGCAGGATGGCTACAGCCTGGTTCACGCCAGGCTCTTGACAGCCAGACACACACAGGGCCACCCAGAGGCTTCCTCGGCTCCTGGACAGGCTCCCGGCCGGCGGAGCTCCGTGCCCTGGAGGGGCCACCTGAGACGCCCTCGGGACTGGTGCGGGGCCAGCCCACCTTGGTCCCCTCTGAGGTGAGGTGAGTGGGGCGATGGGAACCTCCTGCTGAGGGCAGGCTGGGGGCTTCACCTGGGAAGGCACATGGCCAGGGGCTGGCCCAAGACCCCAAGGTGGGCAGCCCCTCGTTCCTTGAGGGAACGTTCTGGAAAGAGCCAGGCAGAGGGGGAGCTGCGCCTCGGGGCCCCTACAGGCACCTGGGTTCCTGGGACCTTCGTTCCTGCCGAGCTGCTGATGAGCGATGCGGCGTGTTCAGGATCGAAAGTCCCTTCACAACCGTGATGCTTGTTTGGCCGAGTTCACTTGTGTGGAGCGTTTCCCCTGGCAGCCCTGCCAAGTACGGGGTCGTTCCAGCCAGGAGTCGGGTGCCTTTCTGCCCTGAAAAGTGGAGCCTGCACCCAGTGTTTCTGCCTCAGTCTGAGATCGGGGAGGCCCTGCACCACCTCCTGACCAGCTCTGAGACGCCCCTGGGCAGGGTGGGGCCTGGGCGCAGGGGTACTCCTGGGTCGTGCCCGGAGCAGGCCTCCAGCACGCGGACCAGGGCCTGCTGTCTGGGGAAGGGACACGGAGTGCGTGTTTCACGCTGATCTTCATTTCATACTGTCTGACAAAACTTCACGACAAAATAGGTATGTTTCAGAAGCCAAAAAAGCAGTGAAGTCGCACTTCAGCGTTAAACGGTTTTCAGGGGTAAAGTCTACATGCAGTGACGCGAATACCCCAGGTGTGCAGTTTGACAAGGCTTTATTGTTTCAGCTTGCACACGTTACGGCTCAGTCCCCGGGGTGGCAGCCCCGTGGGTTTTTGCGCACACTGACTTAGGCTCCCTGCCCATGAGCCCTAGCAGCTGCTGACACTTGTCCTCCCGGGGCGATGCCTTTTCCGGAAGGTCCTACGAGTGGATTCACAGGTGGGGCTGGATTCCTTTTAAGACACACAGGTCCTGTTGAGTGAGTCAACGTCCTGTTCCACTTGATGGAACCCGTGGTGCATCCGTCCCCTTGTGGAAGATCGTCTTGCTTCCTTCCAGTTCTTAATGATCACGGGTAGAGCAGAGAACGTTGTGTGCAGGTTTTGTGTAGATGTGAGGTTTTAGCTCATCTGCGTGAATACCAAGGAGCGTGATGCTGGTCACGTGGTGAGGGCGAGTGCGCTTGGTGAGAAGCCGCCCGGCCGTCTCCATGGTGGCTGCGCATCCGCGCCCTGCCGCCCACCCCCGCCTGCCCGTGCTGGATGCTGTCCTCGCATCTGGACCAAGAGGTGGCTCCTCCTCTGGGCGAGTCCTTCATTAGATTTACGATGAGTAAATACTTTCTCCCACCCTGGAGCTTTCTGTCTCCTTCCAACAGGCTGGTGTAGAATTCAATTTTACGTGTAGATACAGTTCTCATGGGTGCCCTGTCTCTCACCTGACTGGCCTCTCCCCTAGGGCCCATGGCCTCGCCCTGTCCTGACATTCTGGCTTCTGATGCCACACGTGAGGCCGCTGGGGAAGGGGCACGGGGAGCTTGTTTCACGCTGATCTTCATCACAAAGAAGCCAGAGGTTTAAGATGGAGCCAGCGGTTGGCACAAGCCACGCCCACTGTGCCTCCAGCAGGCAGGGTTCGTCCCCGGACAGCGGTGGCCAGGCCCTCGGCCTCGGATACTCACCAGCTGGCCAGCTCCAGGAGGCCTCGTTCTGTGGCAGGTCTGTGGGCTGGCAGGGGTGGCGGGGCTGGCGGGCCCCACCAGGCTCAGCCTCACACCTGGCTCCTGTCCGCACGAGGCCTGCAGCCTGGTGGCCCCGCGGGGCTGGGTGTTGCCTGGCTGACATCCCTGGACCTGGCGTTAGAGGTCAGCAGCATCACAGCCACTGTTTCCGGGTGAAGGCAGTTGTGGGACCGCCTGGCTTCAGGGCCGAGGAAGCCCCTCTATAGAGCCCTCATCGTGAGAGGAGTTGGGGGGCTGCTCCACGCCTGCCTCGCCGCCATGGTGCCGCCTGGGCTAGACCCTGCTCCTCTCCAGGGTCCCGGCTCCGAAAGCACCTCTTGGTCCAGAGCGAGCGCGATCTCTTGGCTGTGTACGTGTGCCCCGCTTCTGTCGTGGCAGAACCTGCCCTCCCGACCACCCACACGGCCTCCCTGGCCGTCAGGGTCTTAGCCCTACACCCACGTACGCGGACTGGAACAGGCTGTTCCAAAGCAGTGAGGCACTGGGAGGCCCGACATTAGGGGATTACAGCAAAAGCTTCTGGTGTAGCAACCGGGTCACGGCCAAGCCTAAGGAGAGAATGCCTGGCTGTTTTCGACTGCACTGCAGGGCTTGAGGAATCTTAGTCCCCCAACCAAGGGTGGAGCCCTGGCCCTCCGCAGTGAAGGTGCCTAGGCCTAACCATTGGACCACTGGGGAATTCCCAAGAATCTCTGTTTTTAAAACTCACGCTGAGAGCCTATGGACAGGGTGCAGCTGAACATTTTGGGTTCACTGTAAAACGCCCACGCGGGTCAAATGTGTGGTGGATGTGGACACGGGCAGGACAGTGTTGCTAGGGTTGTACCTGGCTGATGAAATTTGGGCGGGTTGTCGCACTTTAGAAATGAAAGACAGCGACCCCATGGATTGCAGCCCACGAGGCTCCTCTGTGGGATTCTGCAGGCAAGAGTACTGGAGTGGGTCGCCATGCCCTCCTTCAGGGGGATCTTCCCATCCCAGGGATCAAACCTGGGTCTCCCGCATTACAGGCGGATTCTTTACTGAGCCACCAGGGAAGGCGCTAGTAGTCAAGAACCTGCCTACCAGTGCAGGAAACGTAAGTGACCTGAGTTTGATCCCTGGGTCGGGAAGATCTGGAGGAGGGCATGGCGACCCACTCCAGTATTCTTGCCTGGAGAATCCCATGGACAGACGAGCCTGGCGGGCTCCAGTCCTTAGGGTCACAAAGAGTCAGACACGACTGAAGCAACTTAGCACGCAGACACGCACACACTTTAAAAATAATAAATGATGGAAATGGTCTAAAAAGCAGAAATGTATGACATAAGGGTGGGCACCATTTTGACCCCTCCCCCTGGCATTCAGTTCATCTGGGCTGGGGCCGGCCTGGTCTCTGATGCCCAGCGCCTGTCCCGCCCGCGGGGCCCTCTGGGGCCTGCTGAGCCATCCCACCTGGGCCCCCTCTCCCCCGCCCACTGCGCCGCGGCCCCTGCTCCTCCCGCGCCCACGCTCCCCCCTTGATGGCCGCCCAGCCCCAGGGACCCACTTGATGCTGCAGGGCACCGGGATCACGATGCGGTTTTAGAAAGCGCGGTTCACGCTCCGTCATCTGCTTTGTGTCTGGGGAGTGGAGTCCGGCCCGCGCCTGCCTTCTCTGTGGGCGTGGCCAGCATCAGGCCTAACCCAGACCCGCTGCCCGCCGCTGCGTGGCCAGCGGAACAAGAGCTGTTTCTGCAGAAACCTCTGGCTTCTTTCTGAAGCCAAGGCGGGTCGCCAGGGCGCCCGCGTCTAAAGCGCAGACCCCTGCCCGTTAGGGAGGCGCCTTCCAGGCCAGTTGGACCCCTCCTGTCCCCTGAAGGGGGCCTTCTAGGATGACGGCGCCAGGGGGGCTGCTCCCAGGTGCGTGCGGAGCGGGGCGGGGCGCTGCGCCTCTGTCCTCTGACCCCTCCGCAGGAGTCACACCGGACAGGAAGGGACCGGCGGGGATGGGCGGGGACAGGGACAGGAGGGGCGGGGCGCGATGGGGCGGGGCCGGGCCAGGCGGGTGGGCTTCCTTCCCCCGATCCTCTCCCTCTCCTGGCGTCCTCCGGCACGCGCCCACCGCGAGGACTGGACGGCTGCTGAGGGCTCAGGCTCCCATCACCCTAACCTGAAACAGCCCAGGAGGAGTGCGGAGGCCCACGGCCCTGACATCTCCCTGTCAGACCCTGGTTAGGATGCAAAAGTTTATCTTTGGGGGCCCCCATAGGCCTAACAGACACGCACGCTTCCCGTTTCAGAGCTGCCTTTTGTTCATATGGAGAAACACTCTAGGCCTCCGCTCATTATCCTGATTTCTGCACATACCTCCCTGGTTTGGGGGCCCTTTCAGGCCTGGGCGTGATGCTGGCTGTGGCCCCTCAGTGACCAGTGGGTGTCCGCCACCTCACTAGCCTCCTAGGCTCCCTCCTCCGGCTGCAGTTCCCCCGCTGGGCGCACAGGTTGCCCTCCGTGGCCGTGTGACCTGGGGTACCCTCATGGAGAGAGGGGTTGAGCAGTGGGAACGGACCACATGTAGGGACCTCACTTAGGAAGGCTTTATCTTTCTGTGCTAATCTTTGGAACTCTGCATTTAGATGGATATATCTGTCCTTTTCTCCTTTGCCTTTCGCTTGCTTCCCTTTTCTTGCCTGTTTGTAAGGCCTCCTCAGACAGCCATTTTGCCTTTTTGGATTTCTTCTTCTTGGGGATGGTTTTGATCATGGCCTCCTGTACAATGTGATGAAGAGGAGTTCAGAATTGTCCATAGTTCTTCAGGTACTTTATCAGATCTAATCCCTTGAGTCTATTTGTCACTTCCACTGTGTAATCGTAAGGGGTTTGATTTAGGTCATACCTGAATGGTCTAATGGTTTTCCCTACTTTCTTCAATTTAAGTCTGAATTTTGTAATAGAATGGGAAAGACTAGAGATCTCGTCAAGAAAGTTAGAGATACCAAGGAAACATTTCATGCAAAGATGGGCTCAATAAAGGACAGAAACGGTATGGACTCAACAGAAGCACAAGGTATTAAGAAGAGGTGGCAAGAATACACAGAAGAACTATACAAAGGTCTTAAGGACCCAGATAACCATGATGGTGTGATCAGTTACCTAGGGCCAGACATCCTGGAGTGCGAAGTCAAGGGGGCCTTAGGAAGTGGACCTTAGGAAGCATCACTATGAGCAAAGCTAGTGGAGGTGATGGAATTCTAGCTGAGCTGTTTCAAATCCTAAAAGGTGATGTTGTTAAAGTGCTGCACTCAATATGCCAGCAAATTTGGAAAACTCAGCAGTGGCCACAGGACTGGAAAAGGTCAGTTTTGATTCCAATCCCAAAGAAGGGCAAAGCCAAAGAATGTTCAAACTACCGCACAATTGCACTCATGTCACACACTAGCAAAGTAATGCTCAAAATTCTCCAAACTAGGCTTCAACAGTACATGAACTGAGAACTTCCAGATGTTCAAGCTGGATTTAGAAAAGGCAGAGGAACCAGAGATCAAATTGCCAACATCCATAGGATCATAGAAAAAGCACGAGAATTTCAGAAAAATACCTACTTCTGCTTCATTGACTATGCTAAAGCCTTTGACTGTGTGGATCACAATAAACTGGAAAATTCTTAGAGGGATGGTAATACCAGACCTCCTTACTTGCCTCCTGAGAAATCTCTATGTGGGTCAAGAAGCAACAGTTAGAACTGGACATGGAACAACAGACTGGTTCCAAATAGGAAAAGGAGTACGTCAAGGCTGTATATTGTCACCTTGCTTATTTAACTTCCATGCAGAATACATCATGCGAAATGCTGGACTGGATGAAGCACAAGCTGGAATCAAGATGTGTGGGAGAAATAAGTAACCTCAGATATGCCACCCTTATGGCAAAAAGTGAAGAAGAACTAAAGAGCCTCTTGATAAAAGTAAAAGAGGAGAGTGGAAAAGCTGGCTTAAAACTCAACATTCAGAAAACTAAGATCATGGCATCCGGTCCCATCACTTCATGGCAAATAGACGGGAAACAGTGGAAACTGTGACAGACTTGATTTTCGTGGGCTCCAAAATCACTGCAGATGGTGACTGCAGCCATGAAGTTAAAAGATGCTTGCTCCTTAGAAGAAAAGGTATGCCCAGCCTAGACAGCATATTCAAAAGCAGAGACATTACTTTGCAACAAACAGCCATTAAGTCATGTGTTTCCAGGAGTCATGTGTGGATGCAAGAGCTGGACTATAAAGAAAGCTGAGTGCCAAAGGATTGATGCTTTTGAACTGTGGTGTTGGAGAAGACGCTTGAGAGTCCCTTGGACAGCACAGAGATCAAACCAATCAATCTTAAAGGAAATTAGTCCTGAATATTCACCGGAAGGACTGATGCTGAAGCTGAAGCTCCAATACTTTGGCCACTTGATGTGAAGAACTGACTCATTGGAAAAGACCGTTATGCTGGGAAAGATTGAAGGCAGGAAGAGGAGGGGACGACAGAGGATGAGATGGTTGGATGGCATCACTGACTCGATGGACATCAGTTTGAGCAAGCTCCGGGAGATAGTGAAGGACAGGGAGGCCTAGCATGCTGCAGTCCACGGGGTCGCAAAGAGTCGGACAGGACTGAGTGACTGAGCGGAACTGAAGGGACCTCACTGGGCAATAGGAAAGGACCTGTTTCTTGTTCCAGTTCAGCTCTTCAGATAACACAGGCCTGTGGTTCCTCTGGTGTGGCCGTGCCTTCTCTTCCATGTTTCTCTGGGCGACTCCTTGCTCTTTTCCCCCGGTCTCTGCCCCTTGCTGGGTATCCATGCCCACCCTGGTCTATGCCCCTCGCTGGGTGTCCATGCCCTCCCTGGTCTATGCCCCTCGCTGGGTGTCCATGCCCACCCTGGTCTCTGCCCCTCGCTGGGTGTCCATGCCCTCCCTGGGCTCTGCCCCTTTCTGGGGGGCTCTGTCGTGCCGCCCCCACCCCCAGCTGTCAGGCGGGCTTAGTTTGATCCCAGGTGGCCTCTTTTCATCTCTGGACCAAGCGTTTGTACCAGGCCAAGCAGAATGGGCAGCGGGGCGGGGTGTATGGGGCCCTCCTGGCAGGCAGGCTGGGGCCGTGGGCCTGGGAGGTGCCAGGAGAGTGCTGGAGGTGGGTGAAGGGCCCTGGAGGCGGCCCAGCCCGTGGCGCTGCCCCACACGGGGGAGAGGCCTGGTCCTGCCCTCTGCTCTCTACCTTCACCTGCTCCAGGTCCAGCAGCAGAGACCACACCTGCCCTGGCACTGGAGGAGGCTCCTCCGCAGACCCGTCGGCGTGTTGAGGAAGGAAGCCTGCCCTGAAACCGGCACGCGTGGGGGACGCCCAGGAGGAGACGGAGGCAGAGGCCCTCCCTCAGCTAGGACGGGCTGTGGCCCTGCTGCTCTCTCCCTGCGGGGCCCCAGGCTAGGCTGGCTGCAGTCCTGGCATCAGATTCTCCCGGGGCCTGGTGAGGCGCCCAGGCCAGTGCCCTTCAGGTTAGGATGCTCCGTTGCGGCCCTGGTATTTACTCCAATTCCTCAGCATCTTTACTCACTCATTGGCTATCCCGATCTCCAGGGCCTTTTGCTGGAAAATGGGGCATGGTGTTGGCCCAGCTGCCAGCTTCCTAGGGAGGCCCTGAGTGGGGGGAACTCGACAGGGCCAGGAAAGGCCCAGACCCCTTCCAGCCCGAGGATGCCTCACAGGTCTGGGGCTAGGGCAGCAGGGAACCGCAGCTGTGCCTGGCAGCTCCCCGCGCTCCTGCCGCTGCAGCATGGACGAGCTCTCACTTTTGCCGAGTGGATGCTGCAGCCATGGATGCTGAGGTCCTGAGTGCTGAAGCTGGGCAGCTCCTCGTGACCAGAAGGCAACAGAAAGAGAGGATGAGGACCTGCGCCCGGCTGAGTGCAGGGAAGTGCCCTGCCCACACGGACCCCCAGGTCTCAGCCCGGGAGACTCCGGACGGGAGGAATGACCCCAGGAGGGTGCTGGCTCGGGCTGGGCTGCGTCCCCACAGCAGCCCAGGAGGTGCCCCTCCTCCTGCCAGGGCCCATCGCCCACTCTGCCCCGAGCTGGCCAGCCCTGCCAGGAGAGCGGAGGCCTGGTCAGGCTCAAGAGCCTCAGGTGAGTCGTTGCCCAGGCTCTCGCCCGGTCCCGGCCACCCTCCTCCAGGAGCCCAGCACCCTCAGCCCCACCTCTGGAGCTCTGTCCCTGCACACGCACACCTCCTCCCCCTTCCGCTCTGGGGCATGGCCTGCCCTTCCTCCCCCAGACCAAGGCGTCTCTCCTCCAGAGAGGCCTTTGAGCACCTGGAAAGGCACCCCAGATGGGAAGGAGGGGCGTCCTGATGACTCACGGCAGACGTGTGGCGACTTCGTGCCGGGAGAGGTCAGCATCTTTCCCGGGTTCCACTGGACCCCATGACTGGCCCTGAAACCCAGAGGGGCCAGGGGTGAAGACTTCGTGGGGCAGGAGGCCTCCCCTGCCCTGCGTCCCAGGGGCCCAGCACGGACCTGCCTGGGCCGCCTGGTCCCACGTGCTGGTGCCCCTACCTGGGCCACCCCCACAGGGAGTCAGGGACCCAGTCAGAGCAGGTGCACCCCCGGGCAGAAATCACAGCAGCCGAGGCGACGATCACAGCCCCCAGGAGCAGGGGCGTCCCAGCAGGGACCAGAGCTCCCTGATGAGGATGTCCACCCGGACCCTGCCTGTTCAGTCTGGCTATGAGCCCTGCCTGGAGCACAGCTGCTCCTGCTGCCGATGGCCCCGCCTGGGCGTCCCTGCTGCTCCTCGGCTCTGGTCCCCGCTGGGACGCCCCTGCTGCTGGGAGCTGTGCAGGTGGGAGGTCAGTCCCCGCCTGGCCGCACCCGCCCTGATGGCTCTGATCCCAGTCTGGGCGCCCCTGCTTCTCGGCTCTGGTCCCACCAGGGGCCTCCCTGCTGCTCCTCGGCTCTGATCCCTGCTGGGACGCCCCTGCTGCCGGGGGCTGTGGTCCCTGCTGGGGCGTCCCCCGTGCTGGGGGCTGTGGTCCCCGCTGGGACGCCCCTGCTGCCGGGGGCTGTGGTCCCCACTGGGACGCCCCTGCTCCTGGGGGCTGTGATCGTCGCCTTGGCTGCTGTGATTTCTGCCCGGGGGTGCACCTGCCCTGACTGGGTCCCTGACTCTGGAGAGACACATTCCAGCCTCACCTGACTCACCTAAGATCCCTGCCAGGACTCACCTGCCTGTCCTGGGCTCTGACCTCTGCCAGGCCTCACTTGCTCATATTTGGCTGTTATTTCTGCTCATTCCAGGGCCAGCAGGGTCTCCAGCTTCTCCGTTGTCCAATACTGCAAGACAAAAAACCCAGACACCCCAGGGCACCAAAGAGCCTTGGAGATCAAACGAGTGAAGCCGGCTCCCTGTTTTAAGCGCTCTGGTCTGTCTGATCAGCAGGGGAGACCACCACTCTGCCCAGGTGGGTGGCACCCCAGGTTGGCACGTCACACCTTGCATGCACACTCCTAACACTTCCACTTCCCAACTCCCCTCCCAGCCGCCTGAGAGATCCTGTCACAATGAGATGACAGGACAGGAAGGGACCCAGGAGGCCCAGCACGAGTGCCGACCAGAGTGTAGCGCACCGAGCGCCTGGCCCCGAGCGCGAGGAAAGGAGAGGTCAGAGCACGCTGGGCAGGCAGCCCTGAGGCTTCCGGGAGCACGCCCTGCTTAAGCGGATGCCTGAGCGACAGGGCGCTTCCCTGCGGCCCTGCGGTTAGGGGGCACAGGTTCGATCCCTGGTTGGAACTAAGATCCCACATGCTGCACAGCGCAACCAAGCGGAAAAAAAGCATGAGCAACAGAAAAAAATGGATAAAGTCGACTTCATCAAAATGAAAAGCTGTGCTTCAAATGACCCCATCAAGAAAATGAGAAGACAGCCTACACAACGAGTAAAAAATATTTGTGAATCACCTATCTGGTAAGGGGCCTAGTATTCAGAATACATATATAAAATATACAGAATATATAAAACTCCTAACTCAACAGTGAAAAGCAGCAGCTCAGTTAGAAAACACAGAGGATGTGGACAGAGAGCAAGGCCAAGGACACGTGCACATCCAGGTCACACGGAATGGCTCCTCCCAGCAACGCAAGCCCAGGGAGAGCTGGCAGCCCTTCCAGACTGCGGACAGGAAGTGCCGATCCGGGCTACACATGGGTGCCCACGCTGCTCAGTGGAGGAAATTGGACGCGAGAGACCCCAGACTCCATGATGCCACTGAGCTGAAATGTCCCGCCCCGCCGGGTCCACAGACTGAGACCGGGTTAGTGGCGTCCAGGGCTGGGGGACGGGCGAGGGGCAAGTCTGCTGGTGAGTGAGGGACTCTCTGAGGAGGTGGTGAAATGTGGACAAAGGGGTGATGGCTGCGAAACTCCGTGAATACGCTAAAACCACGGAATGGGATGTTTTAACACCTGCCTTAGGCGCTGTGAGAGCTGAAGGAAAGCTCTCTGAGCCAGATTCTCACCGTCTCAGCCCCAGGACCCCCGCCCCCAGGAAGGCCCCACTCCGGGAACCAGGGGCTCTGGCATGAGGCGCTCACGCCTCCATTCGGCTCTCCTTGCAGCCGGTTCTCACTGGTGATCTGCCCAGGGGACACGCTGGCCAACCTCGAGGGCGCTGGTCGGGGGAAGGGCACGCGCGACCTCAGGGGCCTGCGTGGCTGAGGGTCTCGCGTCCACAGCTGTGAGCACTGTGCAGGGGAGGGCTGCATCATCCCGGTCACAGAGGGTCCGCTCAGGCCTGGAGACGCCCAGGAGGCCCGGCCCGCTGGGAAACGGCCTGGGTGTGTGAGACTCATGGAGAGGACCGGGGGCAGGGCACTGCAAGGGTCGAGGGCTGAGGCCCTGCACCCCCACCTCGGCCCCCAGGGCAGACGGACTCACGTGGCCTGTGTCCCTGATCTGGGGCAGGAGGAGAGACAAGGGAGGGGCCCGGACAGGAGCACGGGGCCCTGGAGCGGCTGAAGCTCTGCTTGCCACAGGCCTCCGCCTCCCAACTCCTCCGGCCTTTGCCCTTCACGCCCTGCCCCTCCATCCTTCTTCCTCCCTCCGCTGCGACACGGCACCCGCCAGCCCCTCACCCCTCCCTTTCTCCTGCCTTCTCCCCATTTCCCGATCCAGACCACCGTCCACCCTCCTCAGCCCCGCTGCGCCCTCCCCACCCCCTGCTCCCCGAGCACTACTTCCTGCCATCGCCCCGTCACCCTGCATCGCCCCACACCCCTCTTCCTGCCGTGTCCACCCCCCTCCGGCTCCACCTACCCGTCTCCTCTCCCTCCGGCACCCTCCCCTGCCTCCTCTGGGCCGGGAGTCTAAGCTCTGACCTTGGGCTCCTTTCAAGGACACAGGCACCCCTGGCCGCAGCTCCCCCGCCATGGGCTGCTGGGGGGGCTGGACGCGCCTGGCCCGTGGTTGGCGCTGGGGCTGTGTTGGCCCGGCTGGAGCCCAGGGGAGTGAAGTTACCCACCGTGGCCTCTGCCCCAGCGTGGCCACAAGGCTCGAGGGCGGCGATGGTGCTCACCTTTCTGACCTCGAGCTGCTGGGGCTGCGCCTTGTCTGTAACGATGGACCAGGGTCGGGTCGGGTGGGTTTAGCAGGGCAGTCAAGTGAGGATCAGAGACCCGTGAGGGCTTCCAACTGCCTACGGACATGAAGCAGAGTGGGTGCCAGCGGTGGGCGGAGCTGTGGCGTCGCTGCCACTCCAACCCACGGCGGGACCCCAGGTAAGAGGTCAGGGCGGTTCTGAGCCTTTTACCTCGCAGGTGTCCTGCCCGCGGGGGAGGGTCGTGACACCCTGTGGTCTCAGCTGGGAGGTCTGTGCTCTCCCACCACCCCTGGGCCCCCCCCCCTCCCCGAGCCCAGGTGCTCCCTTGAGAATGGAGGCGGCGCCGCGGTTGCCCAGTATGGCTACCATGTCTCACATAGCATCACTCGTGCCCTTTCCGCTTGGTAGTCTCCGAAATCTTCCTCATGCCCTCCCAGAGTGTGTCTTTGTTGAAGGCTGTGTAACCTGCATTTTGTGGGTCCACCATGGTTTACTAGGGTTCCTTAGTGACAGGCACCCCTGTTCTGGTGTGACGGGGGCTCCAAGCACCTGCTCCTCCCGCCTCGGAGGATGCGGTCTGTCTCCTCTGTGGAACCCACAGACCCCCGGCCGGAACCCTCCCAGGTTCCTTGGCCCGCGGACCTCCCCTCGTGGTGAGCAGTGCACGGCAACACTGCTCTGCTTCCGATCTGCGCATCTTAGTGAGATGAGCAAGCGTGTTTTATCAGCTTCCTTTCTGCTGTGAACTACCTGTTCGTGTCATTTCCCATCCTTCTGCCTTCTAAGAAATTGATCCGTAGGAACTCCTCACACATTAAGGACATTAGAACTGGAAATATTTTCCCACAGTTTCATATCTTCTTCTAAGTTTGATTTGGGTTTTCCTCCCCAAGCAAATACTTGATTTCCATGTGGTTGAATCTGTTACTTTCAGATTGCATGTGGTTGAGTCTGTCATAAGCAGCATGGAGGATTCTGTGTGGTTTGGAAAGGCTTTCCTCAGTTACAGCAGCGAGAGTGAGCTTTCCCTGTGACTTGCGGCTGTCCCTCTAACACTCGTGCAGGCTTTCCTCAACTATCCTGGTGCCACGTGGCTGCTCCTCGGTTCCCGCGCACCTTCCGCCCAGGGGCGGCCGGGGGCACAGAGGGCGGCGCGGGCTCCAGGACTGCCCCAGAAGGGCAGGCTTCGGCGGACCTTCCTGCCGCTCACTCCTTCCCTCTGTCCTTGTGGGCGGGGCTCAGAGGCAGGGCCCTCCCAGGGGGAAGGGCCTGAGCCGGGAGGGCCAGAGTGGGCCCTCTGTGCCGGGGCTGCTCACCAGGCCCAGGGCCAGGAGGGCAGGGGCCTGGGGTGCGAGCTCAGCGCTTGCTGTCACTTCTGCCCCCAGGTTAGGGGTCAGGTGGGGCCCCACCGTAAGGGAAGCGGGAGGGCACAGGGGTTGACTGGGAGCTCAGCCAGCACTGCGTCCACAGCCTCGCTCTGCACGGACCCTGACCCGCAGGAACCGGCTGGGCAGCGACACTCAGGGCCTCACCCGCAGGCGGCATCCTGCGCAGCTGGGCCCCGCCTGCCTCTTGCTTCAGTCCATGAGCCTCAGCCCGGCCCCAGCACAGTAGCTGCCCTGGCCTGGAGCACCCCCGCCACAGGGCCGCCCCATCCATCGCGTCTCCCCAGGTGTCCAAGCCTCCTCCCCAGACTCAGGAAGGCAGCCCGCCCGCCCGGCCTGCCCCCACTCCCGGCTCGTTTTCTCCAGCACTGGGCCCCGGGAAGCGCTTGGGAACGTGGTCCTGATTCCTGGTTTCCTGAAGTCCACAAGCTGCGAGGCGAGCTGCGGGGCAGTTAGGCCGCGCGCGTCACAACCGCGGAGCTTGCTGGCCCCGGAGCCGGGCTTGCAAGCAGGCCCGCGGAGATGAGAGGCTGTGCACCCAGCAAAGAGCAGTCCCCGCCCACTGCTGCTGGAAAGCCTGCGTGCAGCTGCGAAGGCCAAATAAACTAAAACTTTTCAATTAAAAAATAAAAATTGAGGGAGAAAGTAAACAGACAGAAAAATAAGAGCAGTTTTGATCAACACGCAGACAGTAGGGGCGGGGGAGGGCACGTTGGCTGGGACGCTGGGGACACGCCTCATGGAGATGCGGCCCCAGGAAGGGAGGTGACCCAACCGTGTTCCTCTCACAACCTCCACAAACGCAAACCCATGGAAAGTGAGAGGGACGAGGCGCCCCGCCGTCCTGTGCGTCACAACCAACGTGTCCTACGGAAATGAACCAGTCCACAGAAGCCTCGACGCACGGCTGACAGGCTTGACCGAGGGGACGCGTGGAACCAGGGGCTGCCCGTGCCACACGAGGGGGAGGGCAGACCTCAGGAAGCGCTGCCCGAGGCTTCACGAGGAACAGGTCCTGCCACTAAGTCGGGAGCCGGAAGCCCATTACGGCCTGACCCCGCAGGGGCCGCAGGGCCGGGCGTGTGAGGATGAGGAGCGCGGACGGCTTCTGCCCTGGCTGCAGGACGTCCACGGTGGGGCCGAGTCGGAGCCCGTGATTCGGCCTGATCCGTGAATGCTGGTGCTTCGGGGGCCCGGGGGCAGCCCTGGCCCACGCGGCACCTGGACACAGCTGTGCCCTGCATCATCCCGCACGTGGGCACAGAGGCCGGCCACTCGGACCTGCAGCAAAGACCCCTACCGGGCTCCAGGCTCAGCTCGAGCCCTCGGAGCCAGGAGAGGCCCATGGCTTGGAGGCCAGGCCACCTGGGGACCAGGGACAGCAGCTCCTCCTAGGTGAGCCCACGGAGTCCTGCCAGGGCTGGAGGTGAAGGGCTCGGTGCAGACATCCCAGCTTCGGGCAGGGAAGGCTCGGGAGGTGGTTCTCCCAGGTGCCTCAGCCCCCGGCCCACCCATCCCAGGAAGCAGATGGACTGGGTGGCGGGAGGCGCTGCCCCCACGAATCCTGCCCTGATGAGGGGCAAGGGTGGGTGGTACCCTCATCCAGCCCTGGGTGTGGTCTGAAGAAACCCTGAGGGCTTCCTGGAGGAGCTGGTCCTACCGAGCTGTGAAACAAACCTGTTTGGTCGCGAGGCACATGCTTCATGGGCCTGTGATCGTAAGAAAGGGTTATGAAATGTGTATGTGCCTGTGTGATCTGATGTTTGAGGGAAAAACAACAAAAGCTTGAGAACATTTAAAAAATACACGTGTAGCAAACACACACCGAGCCTGGGGAGGGCCCTGCTGGGCGCGCCCGGAGCCCAGAGACACTGACCCGCACACAGGCCTCACAAAGTTCCTGTTGATCATTAACAAACAAAAGCAACCTCGTACATTTGGAAACAGCTCTAATAGTTAATGGTTCTAAGAAGACATCATAAGGAAATTAGAAATACTTCAACAGGGCAACGCTGACAGGCACAGGAGGCGGCAACCACGTGTTTCAGCAGAAATGTGAGCCTTCATGTGATTTAAGAGTCACTGAAGACCCTGGAAACGGTGGGCGGCTGGGGCGACGGGAGGCTGGTGGCAGAATGGGGCAGAGCCTCTGAGTGAGAGAGGAGGAGGAAGGAGGTCACAGGAGGCCTGGGAGCTGGTCCTTCCAAAGGCCTGGAGCTCACGAGTGTGTCTACCAGCAAGCAGGCACCTCGGGGACCCCAGGGCAGGGACAGCCCCCGAGGAGCCAGGGGACGGAGGCAGCAGTCTCTCCACTGAGTGAGCGGCCAGCAGGCTGACACACGGGCTGCTCCTCAGACCTGGCTGAGCTCCTCGCCACCGCTGGGCAGCCTGTCCTCACCGTTGGTCTCTGCTGACTGTGGCTGGCACAGCGGGCGAGGAAGCTAGAGAGAAGACGCCCCACGCCAGCTGCTGAGAGCGAGGGCAGCTCAGGGCTACGAGAGACATGCTGCACAGCCACCGCGGCGGGTGAGGGCGCGGGGCCACGCCTCGGGCACTGGCCCCTCCCTCCCGGCCCCCTGGCGGCTCCTCACCACTCCCCGATGCGACCCGCGCTAATACAACCTGAGGAACACAAGACTGCGTCCTACAGCACTTTAAGCCGAGTCCTGGCAAAGAGCCGCCCACGTGTCCCGTTTCGGAGGTAGTCCTGGGCACACGGACTCCTTGTCGTTCAGTGCTGGTCATTTCCTCAAACTGCAGAACAGAAGGAAGAGTGTCTCCTCCCAAGTGCCGCATCTGCAGGGTGTAGCAGAGGCCCAGCACTGATGCCAGCAGTTCTGAGGCAGAAATGGGTCAGGCTGAGCTAGGAGCTGCAGACAAGCTTTCTATTTATAGCCTCCTTGAGGAAAGCGGTGTCTCTGAACATAGGCCTTTGGGGAAACGGGGGCTAGGAGGTCCTGTATTGTGGCACCAGAGCTGCCTCTGCCCGGCCCCCGGCCCGAGATCTGGGAGCAGAGTTGGCCCCCAGCAGCCTGTCCCGGACAGAGCGTCTGCCTGCTGGTGGGGGACGGCGCTGGGGACAAAGGGGCTCCTCTCCAGACTCCACTGGCTCCTGAGACTCACTCACCAGGTGGCCTCCAGGCTGCTCCTCATGCTGGTGGCCAACCCTGCGCCCATCCACAAGGCGTCCCGTGTTGCCTCTCGTGGACCTTCAGCCACGTGGCACTCTCCTGCGGGTTCCTCCTGCCAGCCTGTGCCCGGGAACCACGACACCCTAGGTGCCCCTCACTCCTCTGCATTCGTTCGTTCCGGCTGTTCAGCCGCTCAGTTGTGTCCAACTGTTTGCGACCCCGTGGACTGCAGCATGCCAGGCTTCCCTGTCCTCCACTGTCTCCTGGAATTTGCTCAGATTCAGGTCCACTGACTTGTGATGCCATCCTCTGTCGTCCCCTTCTCCTCCTGCCCTCCATCTTTCCCAGCCTCAGGGTCTTTTCCAATGAGGCAGTTCTTTGCATCAGGTGAGAAAGTATTGCAGCTTCAGCTTCAACATCAGCCCTTCCAGTGAGTATTCAGGATTGATCTCCTTTAGGAACCACCTACTAATATGTGTCCAGACACGCTGACTGTGGAAATAAAGGTTTTATTCTAAAGACCCTTCTCCTCCTAAAGTCCTGCAGGGCCCCTGAGCAGAACAGACACTGGAGGGCACCACATCTGAGGGCCGACTAGCCAGGAGGAGCAGGCTGGTCTCCAGGCTCCCGATCACCCTCCCGCCCACATCATCCTCACAGCCAGGGGCCACCGTGTCCTCTGCTCCAGTGAGACCCTGGGCGCCCCTGGCCAGTACCTGCAGCAGCCCAGATCTCACAGTCTCCATTAATTCCATTACAAGTGTCCACCCACAGGTGTGCATTTGTGGGTACGTGTTAGGTGTGATCTTTCTGAGACCACGACCTCAGGAATCTCCTGGCAACCCAGTGGTTAGGACTTGGCACCCATTTCCAGTGGCCGGGGTTCAATCCCTGCTTGGGGAGCTAAGATCTCACAAGCCACACGCAGTACAGCTGAAAAAAGAAGCAAATAGCAGCAACAAAACCTGCCTTTTCCCTCCATTTTATGACTTCACGTCGTGGAGCTCGACACCGTGACTTCTCCCACCTCTGTGCCCAGCAGGACCCCCAAGCAGGCCCGTGAAGCAGCGTCTCACCTCTGCGGACACACCTCCTGCATCTGCGTGGCGTCCCGCGAGCTGCCGCGCTCGGCCTGTGCACATGGGCTGCCGCCGGTCCACACCTGGCTCTTCACTCCACACGGCTCTGCCCCCTCCTCCTTCTTCACCCCTCTCCCGCGCTGGAGCCCTCTCTGCTGTGCTCCCAGGACCTGGAGCTTGGGGTCAGCCTCACATAGGGCTGGGGCTGTGCTAGTGGGAGTCCACCAGAGTCTCCACATGAGCCCATGTTTCTGCCACCACAGGCAAAGCTAAAACAGTCTCCCCATGTCCTCGTTTCTGTGGGATGGCCTGATTCCCGGGAGAAAAAGTTCTAGGTCAAAGGTCACATGTCATTTCCGCTTTGCCAGACTGCTTTCCAAACAACCATCCCTCCAGACAGCACCACTAACATCAGGACACATATCTTTGCTTTGATGGAATTTGCTTCTCATGCGAAGTCCGACTGCAGGGCGATCAAAGCAGTCAGTTCTAAAGGAAAGCCACCCTGAATTTTAAGTTGGGTAATGTGATTCTCACACTTTATTCTTCTTTTTCAAAACTGTTTAAGTTATTCTTGTTCTTTGCGTCTCCACGTGTAAGTTTTAGAAGCAGCTTGTCTCTATCTACAAAAAGACTTGCTGGGATTTTCACTGGAATTCTAATTTGTAGATCAACTTAAGGAGAACGGAGATCGTCACTATATTGAGTCTTTCTGTGAATGAACATGTGTGACTCTCCATTTATTTGTCTTAAAATTCTTCCCTCATGTGTCTAACTGAATCTCTGTGCTGCAGCTGAAACTCACGTGGTACCGTGCATCCACTCCACTTCAGCTCCTCTTGGCTGCGCCGGGTCTTCACCGCAGCATGTGAGCGCTCTCTGGGTGCACGCAGGGGCCTCTCCTGTGGCCTCCATAGCACACACGCCCAGCAGGCGCAGCACACAGGCTTACTTGCTCTGTGACATGTGGAATCTGAGTTCCTGGACCAGGGATGGAGCCCATACCCCCTGCACTGGAAAATGGACTCTTAACCACTGGACCGCCAGGGAGGTCCGTCTTTATAAGTTCTTAAACATAATATGTGCAACGCTTGATCAAAAGTAAAGAGGTATTCAGGAAATAAGATGCATTCAAAGGAGCAGGTGGCAGAAACTGACCCAACAGAGATGAAGACAGTGGAGCTATTTGACAAGGACTTTAAAAGAAATACCTTAAATGTACTCAAGGAGTGAAAGACACGATGAACAAATCTGGGGTCGGGGAGACCTGGAAACAAACAAAATGAAACTCCTAAGGAGATACAGAGAATAACTAAACTCAAGAGCTCAGCGATGGCTGTGACGGCAGGCCTACAGGTAAGACAGCGAGTTAGTGAAGCAGAAGGCAGCTCAGAGGGGGCCGTGCAGACTGAGGTAGAGAGCGAAAGCACGTGCAAGCTAGTGAAAAGCAAAACAGACACTGGGGTTCAGCAGAAAGGTCAAGAATATTTCTGAGTTCTAGATGAAGGGCAGAAAGAGAGTGAGGGATCCAAAACACGTGAGGAAATAAGAGCTGAGACTTTCCCCAGACGGATGAGAGACGTTGGGCCGGCCACAGGTTCCAGGAGCGCACTGAGCATCGAGAAGGGGAGACACAGGGAAACACACACCCAGGCACAGCACAGCGAACCTGACGACTGACAATAAAGAAGAAAGCTTAAAGCACCTGGGAAGACATGCCATCTTCAAAGGTGTGATAGTAAGAATGACAGAAAGCATGGAAACCAGAAGACAGTGGAATAACACCCTCAGAATGCTAGCAGAAATAAATGCCAACTTATACTTCTACACCCAGCGAAAACGTTCCTGAAAAATAAAGAACGTAAAGAACTTTTCAGAGAAACAAAAATGGGCAGAATCCATCACCAGGAAGCCCACACCAAATGAAATACTAGGTGCTCTCCAGGGAGGAAAAAAAAAGGGACCCCATGTGGAAGTTCAAAATGCTAGGACTGAAGAGGGCCTGGCTTCAATCCTAGCTCAGGGAACTCAGATCCCACAAGCCACATGGTCAAGAAAGAAAGGAAGGTAAGGACTCAACCGGGTGAATCAGGTAAGTTAAAAATAACGACGATGACACAATTCCCAGTGAACTCCACAGGCCCCCACTGTGGCCAGCACACTCTGGGAGGGGTCCAGCGCATGTGTGGTGGTGACCTGCTGTACTCAGCTTTGTGGGGTATCTCAAACTCGACAAGCACAGGTGATAAATGCGGGGAAGGTCCTTCTAGACCTTCCTTTTCCTCCTCAGGAGTTTTATTCAGATCTCAATTTTATCTCCTTCAGCTGGGCACCACTTCTTCCATTCAGTCTGTAGACAGCTGGCCACGCTCCTCACCAGCTCCAGTCTGCAGGTCACCCTTCTGGGCCTGGCCTTCCCCTCCATCAGGGAGTTTCCCTCCATGAGTGACTTCTGTCTGCTCTGCTCAATGTTGAATCCTCAGCACCTACAACACACTCAGGCACGCAGGAGTCAAGGAATACATTTAGGTGAGACACTTAATTATTACCATTCATTGCCTATGTTCGGAGAAGGCAATGGCAACCCACTCTAGTACTCTTACCTGGAAAATCCCATGGACGGAGGAGCCTGGTGGGCTGCAGTCCATGGGGTCGCGAAGAGTCGGACACGACTGAAGTGACTTAGCAGTAGCAGCATTGCCTATGTTAAACAGATTATACCCATAGATTCGATTTTTTTAAGTTACGAAATTGCCCCTTTCTTTCAAAACCACTGTCTCTGTCTTACTCTCCAGCTCCAGTTGTCAGAATCCTGAGATCCAGACTTTGCTCCAAGTCAGAGAACTGACCCGCTGACGTCCCGGGCCCTGCGAGGCCTCATCCTCCCGCCACGCGCGCTGCGGGCCTGGGATAGGTCCAGCCCACTTGGGGCGTGACTAAGTCGGCCCCGCCCCGACGCAGCGCGAGGCCCGCCCAAGGCCCCGCCCCCGCCGGGTGCCGCGAACGCGAGGCCCCGCCCCCACTCTGCGCCCCGCCCCAGCGCGGGCCCCAAGGCAGCCCCTCGGTGGGAAGCAGGCCGTGTTCCTCCGGGCCTGCAGGCTGGAGACAGTCCGTCGTCGTCTGACGGACTAAGTATCTAAGTCAGTCACTCCCGCAGTCTATCAGCAGGTGGGCCAAACAGACGACTGACCGGCCCGAAGTCAGTTCCTACTGACGCAGCTGTGGTCTTCCTGTGTGTGGACGTGCGCCGGGCGCCACTGAGGTTACGCAGCCCGGGGAGACGCGCGCTTGCGAGAAGGGGCTAGGAGTTCGCTGGGTCGGGTCCCCCCCCCCCCGCGACTGAAGAACTGACGCTTTTGAGTTCCCTCGGGGCGGGGCCCGTGAGGCGGACCCGCGCGGGAGGAGCGAACACCGGCGCGCTCCGATGACGTCACGGCGCCCGAGTGCGCGTCCCGCGTGCGCGCCCCCTGCGGGCCCTCCTCCCGGGGCACGCTGGGAGCCCCACGCGCGGCGCTCAGTCTGCGCCTGCGCGTTGCCTCTTAGCTGGCTTCTTCCGCGTGATCGTGGGATCCGCTCTTTGGGGTCCTGCAAGTTACACCACCGAGGGCTGGCCAGTCAGACTTTCCTTCTCAAGTTGAGTAACCCCCGACCTTATTCCCCGCAGAACCGACCCCTGGGAAGGACAGACAGCCCTGGCAGAGCGCACTCGCCCGGGTGGCGCCCGGCCTTGTGCTGGGCCTTGGGATAGCCACCCGGCCTCGTGCAGCTTTGGCCCGAGGCCCTGGGAGGTGGGCGGGCAGCTCCCGTGGGGAAGAGAATGACGTAAGTGGGACAGCGCCTCGGTGGCTCTGGGCTCAGGTTGTGACAAGGGCTAGCTGAAAACAGTGTCAGCCTGTGGAGACTGGTTGCGGATATTGAATACGTCTGAACAGTTGTTACAGTTAAACGCCCCGGGAAACAGACTCACTCAGAAGGACAGCGTGGATAGTGGAGTGCAGTTTAGTACACCAGCGGTCGGAGGCAGAGTCTCCTCTTTAGCCAGGGACCGTGATCCACTTTTGTGAAAACCTTATATATCTTAAGTGTACTGCTCAAGCCCGCATCCCCAAATTCCTTAACCCTAGCCTGGACAGTGTTAAAGGGAGATACAATCAGGTTACAGCCATGATTCATAATCAGAAGGGGCAGCTGGTTATCCACTGTGCTGCTGCTGCTAAGTCGCTTCAGTCGTGTCCGACTCTGTGCGACCCCATAGACGGCAGCCCACGAGGCTCCCCCGTCCCTGGGATTCCCCAGGCAAGAACACTGGAGTGGGCTGCCATTTCCTTCTCCAGTGCATGAAAGTGAAAGGTGAAAGGGAAGTCGCTCAGTAGTGTCCGACTCTAGCAACCCCATGGACTTCAAGGCTCCTCTGTCCACGGGATTTTCCAGGCAAAAGTACTGGAGTGGGTGCCCCTTGCTACACCAGTGGGGGCCGTAAAGATCACAGAGGTGACTGACTACATAGGGGATTATTGCGTTCTTTTTGGCCATGGGAAATCTTGGTATAGAATCTGGTGTTTATCAGTCCGGGAGTACAATTGGGCTGTAGGTATGTTATCCCCATGGCTACCAGGCACATAGTCCAAAGTTCACTGAAAATGCAAGATGGAGTTCCCTTCTTTCTCAAGATGGAGTCAGCTCGGCGTGTGCCTTTCCTCCTCCACAGTGACACACGCCGTGTCCATGGCGTTAGGTTGCTTACATGTCTGTCCGCATACTTACGTATATTCCTGTATACATACCTATTCTTTGTTGTTGTTCAGTTGCTAAGTCGTGTCTGTCCCTTTGTGACCCTGTTGGCTGCAACACACCAGTCTTTCCTGTCCTTTACTATCTCCCAGAGTTTGCTCAAACTCGTGTCAGTTGAGTCAGTGATGCTATCCAACCATCTCAGCCTCTGTCATCCCTTCTCCTCCCACTCTCAATCTTTCTCACCATCAGGGTCTTTGCAATGAGTTTGCTCTTTGCATCATCAAGTATTGGAGCTTCAGCTTCAGCATCAGCCCTTCCAATGACTATTCAGGGTCGATATCCTTTACTATAGATTGGTTTGATCTCCTTGCAGTCCAGGGGGCTCTCAAGAGTCTTCTCCAACACCACAGTTCAAAAGTATCAGTTCTTCAGTTCTTGGCCTTCTTTATGGTCCAACTCTCACATCCATACATGACCACTGGGAAAACCACAGCTTTGACTATACAGACCTTAGTCAGCAAAGTGATGTCTCTGCTTTTTACTACACTGTCTAGGTTTGTCATAACTTTCCTTCCAAGGAGCAAGTGTCTTTTAATTTTGTGGCTGCAGTCTTCGTCTGCCGTAATTTTGGAGCCCAAGGAAAGAAAATATGTCACTGTTTCCACTTTTCCCCTCTATTTGCCATGAAGTGATGGGGCCGGATGCCATGATCTTAGTTTTTTGAAAGTTGAGTTTTATTTACTTATTTTTAAATATTTATTTATTTTTTTATTTTACTTTACAATTCTGTATTGGTTTTGCCATACATTGACATGAATCCACCACGGGTGTACATGCGTTCCCAAACATGAACCCCCCTCCCACCCCCCAAAAGTTGAGTTTTAAGCCAGCTTTTTCACTCTCCTCTCTGACCAGCAGCAAGAGGCTCTTTGGTTTCTCTTCACTTTCTGCCATTAGAGCGGTATCATCTCCATATCTGAGGTTGTTGCTGTTTCTCCCAGCAGTCTCGATTCCAGCTTGTGCTTCCTCCAGCCTGGCATTTCACATGATGTGCTCTGCATAGAAGTTCAATAAGCAGGGTGACAGTGTGCAGCCTCGCCGTACTTGTGTTCGGCATGTCACAGACCCTCCCATGTGTGCCCAGGAAACTTTCAGCCAAGATAGTCTAGCACAGAGCCCTGTGAGTTGCTTAGCATCGCTGCCCTTTGACCTCCAAGGAGCCTTTCTGTTTGTGTTAGGGGAGGTCTCTTGGCTTCTAGAATGAGAAATATGTGGTTTAGGCGGGGGCCCAGCCTCCTCCCTTAATTGTCCTGTTATTCTTGTCTTCCCGTTTCCTCCACAGGGAATGAATCTCCAGTTGCTTTACCCTGGGGGTGGAAGGGGGCCATCTACCTTCTTGCCTTGGTCAGAAATCTGAAATGCGCCTTAGGGGGTTAAAATCGAGGTATCCACAGGCGGATTCTTTCCGGAATGTCCGGGGAGAAGCTCCGGCTTGGCCTTTTCCAGCTCCTAGAGGCCGCCTATCTCCATCCTCAAGGCCTCAAGGCTCGGCGACTCCAGCCTCTGCTTCCATTGTCGCTCTTCCTCTCTGATTTTGGCTGGTCTGCTTCTCTCTTACCGATCTTCATGATGACGTGGGCCTGCCCAAGTAGTCCAGGATAGTCTCCCCATCTCAGGGTTCTTAACTTGGTCGCATCTGCAGAGACCCCTTTGCCGTCTAAGGCAACTTGCAGCTTTGGGGATTAGGGCATGACCATCTTTGGGGGCTGTTATTCTGCCTACTGTTCTTCTATCTCATTTTTGCTTGTGAAGGGGTGGTGTGTGTGCAGGGGCAGTAGGAGCGGACGCACAGATGTCAGACCGCTTTCTTCTGGAGGCTGAGTGCTTAGGTTTTCCATTCCCTAGGCGGCCACCCTCGACCCTGGTGAAAGCAGAACCCCATCCGCCTGCCCTCCCGACCCCGTGTTCCCCCGCCTCCTGTGTGTCCCCACCTTACTGTGTCTCCCCAGGTATGCCGTGTGAACTCCAGCACACGTGAGTCATAAACACACTGCCTGAAGTTTCCTAACGATCTTTGCTGAAGGCTGCCGTGCAATCACAAGGGTGGGTCAAGTCATGACACTCGTGGTTAGGCCAAGAGGGGAGTGAACCGGGTGTGTTGTGATGCTTTTAACGTTTTCCTGATAGACGTTTAGATTGTTTGCAGGTTTGGACAGTTGCAAAACGCTGTACACATTTTGAACATGTCTACTTGGCTCATGCGTGAATATTCCTCTTGACTGACACACAGAAATGGAGGGGTGTGTAGTGCTTACGTAAGCCACGCTCCACATTTGTTACCTGAAAATCTGGGCTTGCTTCGTGGTGGATCTTGAGCCAAAAGACACAAACAAGCCAAAGATGGGAGAAGAAAGGATCTCTTATTCGGAGCAAGGAAGGAGGGCACCAGTGCCCTTTCCCGTAGCGCCGTCTCCCGCCAGGGTCCGAGGCTTGTGTGATGGACGCCAGGAGGGTGTCTCCACCCCTTCCGCCCAGTAGGTCCGGTGGCTGAGACCTCAGGCTCGTCGTCACCAGTGAAACAGCCGAGTCTTTACAGCTGGTGTACCGCCTTCGCTGCTGGTACTTCTCTCGCCTGATGGCAGCGTTTGTTTCTGCAGTCCCTTTTCCCCTTAAGACCAATTACTAAGACCTGTTTAAGAGCCAGTATCCTACCCAGGCTTAGATCACGAAATGGCTTTGGCCAAAATGGCTTCTCGTCTGTCAGGAAAGCCGTGCCTGTTTCTCTTTCCTGGGACACCCTACCATGTCTGTGTGTGTGCGTGTGTGCGCAGACACACACACGCACCCCCCACCACGCCTGCTTACACACACGTGCACCCCCACCACGCCTGCTTACACACACACGCACCCCCCCACCACGCCTGCTTACACACACACGCACCCCCACCACGCCTGCCTACATACACACGCATTTCACATCCATTTCATCAGCCAGGACAAATATCTTTTCCTGTCTGGCAGCAAAAAGAAGTGTTCCGGGTAGCTGACTTCCGTGCTCTGGGAGACGCCCACGTCTGCCCGCGGGTGGCAGGAGGCAGAGGAAGCCTCCGTCGCGCGTTTCCGCGGGGGGGGCGGGGGGTCGCGGCTCCCCGCGCCTGCGCCCGCCTCCTCTGGCGCTCCCTGCCCGCGAGGCGGCCTGTCCCAGTGCCGGGCGACACGGTGGAAGGTCGGCCAGGGACGGCAGGTTCCACCCGGGAGCTCAGCAGAAAGCGGCGCCGCCTTGCGCGGGGGCACAGGCTCGGCGCGGGTCTCAGGAAGACCCCGGGCCGGGCGGGCAGGGCTGGGGTCCCGCCGTGGGGTTTCCGGCGGGCGGGGCAGGTCGGCCCCCGCGCCCCAGGCCCCGCCCCCAGGGCCCCGCCCCGCGCCGTGACCCGAACCCCCGCCCGGCGGAAGAGGCGGCTCGGCCCTCGGGTCTGCGGCGGCTGGAGGTGAGTTCCGCGGTCCCGGGGGAGCGGGGCGCCGCGGCATTTCGGGGTCCTCCGGCCACCGACCGCGGGGCGGCTGACTCCCGGGCCCGAGAAAAGGCGTGGGCCGAGGGCATCGGGAGTCCTCTCCCTTAGGGTGGCCCCGGCCCGCCCCTGCGCTCACCCCAGGCCCCCGGACACATGCGGGGCCTCCGGCGGGCGTGGAAGGCGGCGGCGGCCCTGGGTGGCCCCGCACGGGCCGCGGCGCGCCCCCGCTCCCTGCCGCCGCCCGCGCCCCGCAGAGGTAACCGCGCTGCGCCGGCGGGAGGCTGGGCCGTACCCGAGGCGGAAGGGACGCAGGCCTGTGTCCGGCGCCGTCTTGCGCAGCAGCTTTTAAGTCGCCGCGCTTTTAAGCGTTAATTCGGGGCCGTTATTGAGATCCTGGGCCGTGATTCGGCTAGGGAGCAGCCCGGCTGGTGGGAGTCCTGATTCCCAAGGAGGCCGTGGGCGGGACGCGTTCTTGTTCCTGCCCGGATCAGGCAGCCTCACCGGGAGCTTGTGAGGAGGCTGTACACGCAGCGTCTTTGGGGATGTTTATACTTTCTCATGGATTTTCAAAGGGATGGGTGTCCATTGGAGGCTACGAAGCCCCGGCGTCAACGGAGGGATACTCAGGAGAAGTCGGGTCAGGGCTGGGGCGTCTCAGCTGCTGGGATCTGCTTCCTACCAGGGAGAGGGGAGAGCCCTCCTGTCAGGCTGGGAGCCAGGGAGCTTCAGGGCAAGGGCGCAGGTGGGGAGCAGTGTTGGTCCCTGGGGCCTGGGACCGCTTGCTGGCCCCCTTCCTGGGATGACAGGACTCTGAGTCAGGGCTTGGCTGGCCACACCCTGGGCTGGGGGTGGGGTGGGCCTGGTTTTGCTCTGGGCAGTGAGCTGGGCGGCCTCTCCAGGGATGGCCCGTCTCCGTGATGGCATGTGGAGTGGCCCGGTACCCGTGCCCTGGCCTCAGTTTCTTAGCAGGTTCCCTGCTGGGACGCGCAGACATGAGTGTGCCTCTTGCCTGATTGTTAGCACTAGAGCTGTCCCAGCAGGAAAGGAATGAGAGCCTTTGCCTGAGCTGGCTTTCTGCCCACTGTGGGCTCCATCAGCCTGCAGAAAGAGGGGCGTCCCCCGTTGAGCCAGGCCGGGCCGTGCCAGGCAGGGACACACACGAGTGAGACATTGTTCTCAGGAACCTGGGGTCCCAGAGAGCCAGGAATCTCGCATGGGCCTGGGTCACCCTGTTTCCGGGAACCTGGGAAGACGTGGGTTCCAGGCGCGGGTCTTCACTGAACGGTTGCTCTTTGTGTGAAACCCACTCCCTGCCCCGAACCCGGGCAGCCCCCCCGCTCCTGGCTCCCCGTGGGCTCCTCTCCTTCGGGCCCCGCCTTCTGGACCACAGGCAGCAGCAGCTCTGCGTGGCCCTGCTGAGGTCTCAGGGCCTGCGCCCTCCTATCGCAGACGTGCTGGCCAGAGGCCTCCCTCCTCTCAGCCTCCTTGGTGAGCTGGCTTCTCGGGGGCAGGTCCCCAGGCTGAGTCAAGTGGGGTGGAGGACACGCCCTGCACCGATCACCAGCACTGGGGAGGGGATCGTGGGAGCAGGCACCCCGGGTGGCTGCTCGAGTGCACCCTCGAGTGCAGGTCACTGGGCCTGGGGTCCCCACCCCACCTGTCCAGGGCCCCTGAAGCCGGTGCCCCTGAGGAGCTGCTGGTGACCACAGGCGCCTACCCCCCCACGCAGGTGCTTCGGGGTGGGGAGGGCCCACGTGAGTCCTGGGAGTCGGCTCCAGCCCCTGTGCCCCCAGCTGAGTCTCCAGGCTTTCTGGCCCACAGGCCCCCTCCTCCCCACCTGCCCTTGCTCAGGCAGGAAAGAGGCAGAGCTTTGGATGGCAGGCTCGCGTTTCCACTTCCTCCTGTGCGGGTGGTGCCCAGGAGGCTATGAGTGGGGGCTGGCGTATGAGAGCCGCCTCTGCTCCCGCAGCGGCGCCCCTGAGCTCTGCGGCTTGTGGTGTCTTTGCCAGGGAGCCCCCTCTCACTCCTGATCCTGGCGGTGAGGTGGATAGAGGCATGGAAGCAGGGAAACGCGGCAGGCGGGAGCCTCTCCTGGGGTGTGCTCTCCTGGGGCCCTGTGGGGTGTTTCCCGCCAGTGGCTCTGGCCCATCAGACCTTGAGAGCTTGGCTGAAATGTTTTCCTATTTCCCCTGCCTCTGCCAGGAAACCCTTCACTTCACACCATGAAGCTGGACATCCAGTGTGAGCAGCTGAGCGACGCCCGCTGGACGGAGCTGCTGCCTCTGATCCAGCAGTACGAGGTGGTCAGGTAGGACCGCTGTGCCCGCCGACCTGGGGGCCCACCCTTCCGGGGCCGAGCTGTGCTCCCAGGCCACGTCACTTCGAGAAAGTCGAGGTGTCAGCTGCTCCGTTGTGTCCAACTCTCCGAGACCCTGTGGACTGTAGCCCCAACCGTCCTCTGTCCATGGGCTTCTCCAGGCAAGAATCCTGGAGTGGGTTGCCATTCCCTTCTCCAGGGGATCTCCCTGACCCGGGATCGAACTTGGGTCTCCCTTGTTGCAGGCAGGCTCTTTACTGGCTGAGCCACCAGGGAGACCCACACTTGCAGACGCATGATACAGACCTTGCGTGTTTTTCTGCGGTGTGAAGTATTACTCTCTTTGTACTTTTCCAGCCATTTGAAGGTAAACTCTGGAGAAGGCGATGGCACCCCACTCCAGTACTCTTGCCTGGAAAATCCCATGGACAGAGGAGCCTGGTAGGCTGCAGTCCATGGGGTCGCTAAGAGTTGGACACGACTGAAGCGACTTAGCAGCAGAAGGTAAACTCACTCTGGCTGGGCCTGCAGGTCAGAGTGTCCCCTTCCCTTGGGCATGAAGGTGCTGCAGCCTGCTCCTGGGGGCAGTGTGCCCCCTGCCCTGGCCAGGCTGTGGCCGAATCTGAGCCCAGATTAGCCCTCTAACCCAGAAGTTCCTCAGGGCTCACAAGCAAGGGACAAGAGCCTGTCTGCTTCACGTGTTTCTTTTGGATTCATTTGAAGTAGTCTTAGGTTTACGGAAGAGTCACAAAAACGAGGCAGGGTCCCCAGTGCCCTGTCACCTGGGGCGCTGGTCAAGCTGAGGCACCCGACATGGCCTGGGCCCACATCACCGGCTTGTCTGAGTGCGTTGTGCAGCCCCCACGGCCCCTCCCGTCTGTGACGGCCTCTCTGTCCTGCTGGTCCTTGGCCGCCTGACGGTGGGGTCTGCTTGCTGGGGCTCTGGTGAAAGTCCTCTGACACCTTCCCGTGGTTGAGCCACGCGCCTTTGGGAAGGCAGCAGAGTGGCAGCGTGTCCTGCCTGGCATGCTGTGCTGCGGGGCTGTTGTCCCGGTGGTGCCCCACGGTCACGCCCAGCGGTCTCCGTGGCTGCTGCTGAGGGGGTCTTGCTGGTCCTCGAGGTGAGACACCTTCAGGTTCTGCTGACATTTTGCTTCTGCTCAGAGCTTTGCCCACCCCTCTTTGCATCTGTTGGTGGGTCTTGCCAGACAGCATTACTGGGAATTTGTCCAACTGGGGTTCTGATTTCTGCATTCCTTCCACACTTATTGATTGTCTTTTCCGGGTGAGAGCTGGCATCCCTCCCACCTGTGTCGACCCGACTGTTTACTTAGTTGCGTGGCAGTGGTGCTGGGTTGCGCTCTGGCACGTTCTGCGCTGGCCGCAGCGGGGCCGTGCTCTCGAGCTGTTCCGTCTGGAGGACTGAGAAACCTCCAGGTTGGTCTCCTGGAGGTGGACAGGCGCTGTACCCGCTGCCTGTGCCCCATGGAAGATGTGGAGGCGCGCGTCCCTCCATGAGCCGTTATCTTCAGTTATCATCAGGTTCACGAGATGATCCACTCACTTTTTTCTCTTTCATTGTAAGATGTGTTGTGACCTACGTTGTTCAGTTCTTGGCCCAAGTGAAAGGTTGTTGCTGAGCCGTGAAAGACGCCGGGATTCTTGGCCTCCGCAGGAGAAGAATTCAATCCAGGGCCAGTGACGAGGCTTGATCACTCATACCTTTTGTGTGATAAAGTTTTATTAAAGCACAAAGGAGACAGCTTCTGACACAGACATCAGAAGGGGGCAGAAAGAGTGCCCCCCTGCTAGTCTGTAGCTGGGTGTTATCTAGCTGCTAGCAGTCTGCTAATTAGAGAAAGGGCTTCCCTTGTGGCTCAGCTGGTAAAGAATCCACCTGCAGTGTGGAGACCCGGGTTCGATCCCTGGCTTGGGAAGATCCCCTGGAGAAGGGAAGGGCTCCCCACTCCACTGTTCTGGCTTGGAGAATTCCATGGACTGTAAAGTCCATGGGGTCACAAAGGGTCAGACGTGACTGAGTGATTGTGCCCTCCAAGAGTCTATTTCCCAGTCCTGTGTGGGTTCTGGCAGCTCAGTGGTGGGGTTGATGGTGACCTCCTCCGAGAGGGCTCATGCCGTGCCCAGGCCTGCTGCACCCAGAGCCCCTGCCCCTGCGGCAGTCCACTGCTGACCTGTACCTCCAGTGAACTAAAATGGACTGGATTGGGTGAATTTAACTCAGATGACCATTATATCTACTACTGTGGGCAAGAATCACTTATAAGAAACGGAGTAGCCATCATGGTCAACAAGAGTCCAAAATGCAGTACTTGGATGCAATTTCAAAAATGACAGAATGATCCCTGTTTGTTTCCAAGGCAAACCAGTCAATATCACGGTAATCCAAGCCTATGCCCCGACCAGTAACGCTGAAGAAGCTGAAGTTGAACAGTTCTATGCAGACCTACAAGACCTTTTAGAACTAACACGCAAAAAAGATGTCCTTTTCATTATGGGGACTGGAATGCAAAAGTAGGAAGTCAGGAAACACCTGGAGTAACAGGCAAATTTGGCCTTGGAGTACAGAATGAAGCAGGGCAAAGGTTAATAGAGTTTTGTCAAGAGAACGCACTGGTCATAGCAAACACCTTCTTCCGACAACACAAGAGAAGACTCTACACATGGACATCACCAGATGGTCAACACCGAAATCAGATTGATTATATTCTTTGCAGCCAAAGATGGAAAAGCTCTATATAGTCAGCGAAAACAAGACCAGGAGCTGACTATGGCTCAGATCATGAATCCTTATTACCAAATTCAGACTCAAATTGAAGAAAGTAGGGAAAACCGCTAGACCATTCAGGTATGACCTAAATCAAATCCCTTATGATTATACAGTGGAAGTGAGAAATAGATTTAAGGGCCTAGATCTGATAGATAGAGTGCCTGATGAACTATGGACGGAGGTTCGTGACATTGTACAGGAGACAGGGATCAAGACCATCCCCATGGAAAAGAAATGCAAAAAAGCAAAATGGCTGCCTGAGGAGGCCTTACAAATAGCTGTGAAAAGAAGAGAATCAAAAAGCAAAGGAGAAAAGGAAAGATATAAGCATCTGAATGCAGAGTTCCAAAGAATAGCAAGGAGAGATAAAGCCTTCCGCAGCGATCAATGCAAAGAAATAGAGGAAAAGAACAGAATGGGAAAGACTAGAGATCTCTTCAAGAAAATCAGAGATACCAAGGGAACATTTCATGCAAAGATGGGCTCAATAAAGGACAGAAATGGTATGGACCTAACAGAAGCAGAAGATATTAAGAGGTGGCAAGAATACACAGAA
>NW_024070199.1:49069605-49117682 GCF_014754425.2 Oryx dammah
GAGAAACGCTGGGCTGGAAGAAGCACAAGCTGGAATCAAGATTGCCAGGAGAAATATCAATAACCTCAGATATGCAGATGATGCCACCCTTATGGCAGAAAGTGAAGAGGAGCTAAAAAGCCTCTTGATGAAAGTGAAAGAGGAGAGTGAAAAAGTTGGCTTAAAGCTCAACATTCAGAAAACGAAGATCATGGCACCCGGTCCCATCACTTCATGGGAAATAGACGGGGAAACAGTGGAAACAGTGTCAGACTTTCTTTTTTTGGGCTCCAAAATCACTGCAGATGGTGACTGCAGCCATGAAATTATAAGACGCTTATTCCTTGGAAGGAAAGTTACGACCAACCTAGATAGCATATTGAAAAGCAGAGACATTACCAACAAAGGTCCATCTCGTCAAGGGTGTGGTTTTTCTATTGGTCATGTATGGTTGTGATAGTTGGATTATAAAGCTGAGTGCCGAATTATTGATGCTTTTGAGCTGCGGTGTTGAAGGCTCTTGAGAGTCCCTTGCATAGCAAGGAAATGCAACCAGTCCATCCTAAAGGAGATCCTTCCTGAATATGAATGGGAAGGACTGATGTTGCAGCTGAAACTCCAATACTTTGGCCACCTGATGTGAAGAACTGACTCAATGGAAAAGACCCTGATGCTGGGGAAGACCGAGGGCAGGAAGAGAAGGAGACAACAGAGGATGGTTGGATGGCATCAGCGACTTAATGGACATGAGTTTGGGTGAACTCCGGGAGATGGTGATGGACAGGGAGGCCTGGCGTGCTGCGGTTAATGGGGTTGCAAAGAGTCGGAGATGACTGAGCGACTGAACTGAGCTGAATTAGAGAAAGATGTCCCAAAACTCAGAGACTGGCACCGGGCTCCTCACCCACAGTATGCATTTCGAGATAACACTGGCACCTGGTGAGGCATCCCGAGCCGTAAAACAGCGAACAGAAATCTCGGGGAAATGAGGACATCGTGTCGTCAACACAGCTGAAGAGAACGCTCGCATGAGTAGCACATGCTGGTGTCAGGCAAGTGGGTTCTGAGTCCTAGGCAGAACCAACTTGAAGACAGAGTCTCCGGTGAATACACAGTTCATTAACATAGCTCAAGAGAACATTTACGTGAGAAAAATGCACCAGCTCAAGGTTGAGAAAAGTCCTGCAGGAACCAGGTGTTGTCATGGCAACACAGTTTTAAAAGAAACCTTTTATAAAATTTGTATGAACGTGAAGGTGTCGTGTCTGACTCTGCGACCCTGTGGACTGTAACCTACTAGGCTTCTCCGTCCATGGGATTCTCCAGGCAAGAGTACTGGAGTGGATGGCCATTTAATCTAAGACTTGTAGTTTGTTTCCTCCTGCCACTTAAGAGAGAGAAATGACGTCTGACGCTGGCAGCCTGTTTGCTCTGGTCAGAGCCCCGTGGCCTTCCTGCCTGTTGCCATGTCACAGGACGCTCCCCGTCCGCTGTGTGCAGTGACGGTGTGTCTGCCCACAGGCTGGACGACTGCGGCCTCACGGAGCTGCGCTGCAAGGACATCGGGTCCGCGCTGCAGGCCAACCCGTCCCTGACGGAGCTCAGCCTGCGCACCAATGAGCTGGGCGACGGCGGCGTGCTCCTGGTCCTCCAGGGCCTGCAGAGCCCCACCTGTAAGATCCAGAAGCTCAGGTACGCCGCCCGCCATTCCTGCCCTGGGCCCCGAGTCTCCCACAGCCTAGGGTGGCCTTGTCTTCGTAGGGGGCTGGCCGGCTCTCGGGCCCCCTGACGCCCCGTGTCTCCAGCCTCCAGAACTGCTGCCTGACGGAGGCTGGCTGCAGGGTCCTACCGGGCGTGCTGCGCTCCCTGCCCACCCTGCGGGAGCTGCACCTCAGCGACAACCCACTGGGGGACGCCGGCCTGCGGCTGCTCTGTGAGGGGCTGCTGGACCCCCACTGCCGCCTGGAGAAGCTGCAGTGAGTGTGTCTCCCTGGGCCCTGCATGGCCTCACCCACCCCGGGCACCCCCAGCCCTGTTCTCCGCCATCCCCTGCGTGGTGCGGAGTGTCTGCCGTGGGCAGGCTCCCTCCCAGTTCATCGCCTGCAGGGAGCTTTGAGGCAGCCCAGTGACCCTGGGGAGCCTCGATGGGGTCAGTGTCCGTTGGAGGAGGCTGAGCCCGACAGGGCCAGCTGGGCCGGGTCTCTACCAGGGACACAGCCCCCGGCCCCTGTGCTGTCCCGCTTGGGAGCCCACCAGCCTCTGCTGTCTTCATCACCGGGGCAGGGGGAAACGAGACCCGGACAGGTGCCCTCTGGGCCAGGTTCAGGGCTGACCACTGCCCGCCCCCAGGCTGGAGTACTGCAACCTAACGGCCGCCAGCTGCGAGCCCCTGGCCGCGGTGCTCAGGGCCACGCGGGACCTGAAGGAGCTTGTGGTGAGCAACAACGACATCGGCGAGGCTGGCATCCAGGTGCTGTGCCGGGGCCTGGCAGAGTCCGCTTGCCAGCTGGAGACTCTCAAGTAAGCTGTGGTCGGGAGTGGAGCGGGGTGGGGCCGGGGCGGGGCGGGGGCTCCCCAGCTCCCGGCACCTCTTGTGCCCCCAGATTGGAGAACTGCGGCCTCACAGCAGCCAACTGCAAGGACCTGTGTGGGATCGTGGCCTCCCAGGCCTCGCTGAAAGACCTGGACCTGGGCAGCAACCGGCTGAGCGACGCGGGCCTGGCGGAGCTGTGCCCCGGGCTGCTGAGCCCCAGCTCCCAGCTTAGGACCCTGTGGTGAGTCCGTCCCCGGGTGGGGTGGGGCGGGCAGACGGGCACCCCGAGCGTGTCAGGGTCTCTGTGTTGACGGGGACCCCACCCCGCAGGCTCTGGGAGTGTGACCTCACCGTCAGCGGCTGCAGAGACCTCTGCCGCATCCTCCAGGCCAAGGAGACCCTGAAAGAGCTGAGTCTGGCGGGCAACAGCCTGGGGGACGAGGGCGCCCAGCTGCTGTGTGAGAGCCTGCTGCAGCCCAGCTGTCAGCTGGAGTCCCTGTGGTGAGGGGGCCGCGGGGGCTCGGGGCCGAACGTGGGGGGTGTGGGGGGCGGCAGCGCTGGGGCCCTGGGGGACCGGCCAGGAGGGCGCAGTGGCCGCCTGAGGACGGCGTGTGCTCGGGTCCCTGGGGGCCTCCCAGGGACCCCAGAAGTGCGATCCGAGGTGACTGCAGCCCCTGCCGCCCTCAGGGTGAAGTCCTGCGGGTTCACGGCCGCCTGCTGCCAGCACTTCGGCTCTGTGCTGACCCAGAACAAGCACCTCTTGGAGCTGCAGCTGAGCAGCAACCCTCTCGGCGACGCGGGCGTCCACGTGCTGTGCCAGGCCCTGGGCCAGCCGGGCACTGTGCTGCGGGTGCTCTGGTGAGCTGCTGGGGGGGGGGGGGTATGTCCACCGGGGCTGACGGTGGGGATGCCCAGGACCTAGACCCCCTGGTGCCCCACTATTGGGTGGCCGCCTGGGGGCACGCCCTCCACCTGACCGCAGCTCCACCCTCTGCCCAGGGTGGGCGACTGTGAGCTGACGAACGGCAGCTGTGGCGGCCTGGCCTCACTCCTGCTGGCCAGCCGCAGCCTGCGGGAGCTGGACCTGAGCAACAACGGCCTGGGCGACCCCGGCGTCCTGCAGCTGCTGGGCAGCCTGGAGCAGCCTGCCTGTGGCCTGGAGCAGCTGGTGTGAGTGGTGGTGGGGCGGGGGTGGCGGGGTTTAGGTGGGCAGAGACAGGCAGGTGAGGTGTGAAGGTGGGGTGGGGCGCTCGGCTCCTCTCACCCCCTCCCCTCCCCGCTCCCCCCTGCAGTCTGTATGACATCTACTGGACCGAGGCGGTGGATGAGCGCCTGCGGGCCGTGGAGGAGAGCAAGCCTGGCCTGCGGATCATCTCCTGAGCCCCGTCCCCCACCGGCCTTTAACTGAGAAAAGGTCAAATCAGCTCATTTCTGGCAGAGAACTTTAGGCACTTTATTAAAATTCCTTTTTTGGCAGCAGGCGTCTTTGTCCATACTTGTCCCCATGAGGTGCTGGTGTAGAGGGAGTGAGGTTTTCGCAACCACTTGTGGCTTGAAGCCAGTCAGGGGTCCAGGGTCTGGGCCAGGAGTGTGCCCGGTAAGCTCCTCCACGGGGCTCTGGCCTGAGCTCCCAGGCGCTGGCAGGACCCCTGCAACCCACCCAGGCCTTCCTCCAGTTTGTGAGAAGAGGGTCCCACCTGCACTGAGGGGCCCCGGAAGGGGGCCCTGCCTCGCCTCAGCCGGCAGCGCCCCCCGGGCGTGGCTCCCACTGGTGGCCAGCTCCTGAGTGCTCTCCGGGTAGAGGCTGCAGCCCTGTGGACAGAAGGGCAGGGTCCCCCCCCCCCCCATCGAGCTGGCCTCAGTCATGCTGTGGGTGAGCCCACAGGGGTGACCTGCCCTGAGCAGCACAAACAACGTGTAGACACTGGGCAGCTTCCAGAGAGTCTGAAGCCTGTGCAGTTAAGTTCCTGCCTTCACTGCAGAAGAACAGGCTCCATAGAGAAACGGGTGGTCCCAGTCTAGGTGGGAGATTCTCAAAGGGCCGGAAACAAGGGGTCTCCTGGGGACAGCAGAGGGAGGGAGGTGGGCTGGGACGAGAGTGACCCCGAGCCCAGGGGGAGCTGGGTGGGCAGGACGCTTCGTGCTCCTGTAACAGTGGGAAGGCTTCAGCCCTGAGCCCTGATCAAAGCTGCATCAAGGAACTGTATCTCCTCCCCAAGGGAGGAAGCCCAGCGAAGCCAGAGGCTGAGAAACAGCTCAATAGCTCAGTGCTCGAGCGGAGGGGTGGGCACAGGTGTGAGGTCGATCCTTCACTCTAGGTTTGAAATTCTCCCGAAAAGTAGTTACAGGCCAAAAAACCCCAAGGAAATGAGAGCTTTGAAGCAGTGATGCTCCAGGAGCCGGGCCTGCCCTGCCCCTGGGGATGTCGGGGGAGTCCTTGCTCCTCTTCATCTGTGTGTATGAAGCTTGAGGCGTGCACCCACCTCTGGGGGGCAGCGGTGGGGGGGGCCAGCACCACCCACATCCCACGGGAGTCTGCCAGGACTTGGTCCAGGAGTGAGGGGCCGGGCGGGGCGGCACAGGGAAGGACGGCTGAGGGGCAGCGAGGAGACGCGGAACTGCAGGCCTCCACCACGGCTTTTATTTGCTGTTTGCTTGTGGAGGGGACCTCAGCTCGGCCACAGAGACCCTCATGACCTACTCGCGATGGTGGGGACCAGGCCTCGGAGTCTCTGCCTCCCTCCAGCACCATCCACGCACCCTCCAGCTTAGAGGGTCAGATGGGAGATCCCGAGGAAGGGGAGGTGCCCTTCCCCAGCCTCTTCAGGGTGTCCCTGGATGACTGTCCTTCACACAGGCTGCCAGGGGGTCGTGGGGGACCGGCGGGGCCCAGGGAGCAGGCGGGCACCACGATGCCACTGCTCGGGCCAGGCCACCTGGGTGCCGAGGCTTGGGGTCGCGGAGACCCCAGGCTGACTGCACAGAGCGGCAGGGGCTCTGGCTCCACAGGGGCTGGAGCCAGGAGCAGGCACTCACACGCACCGCACACATACCCCGCGCCACCGTGCCCCCGGGAGGAAAGGGAGGCAGAGCCTTGAGGGCTGAGGCTGCGGGCAGGTTCACGGCGAGAATCACCAAGGACCGACAGCCCGGGCGTCAGTGTGGGGCCGGCACCCCTTCTCTGTCGGCCTCCTCGGACCCCGAGGCGTCATCAGGCCCGGGTGTGCGCCCGTCCGCGCTGCCGTCGGCCCTGCCCTGCTGCTTCTGCCGCCGCGTCTCCTTGTACCTCAGGGTGATGTCCCTGCAGGTAAGCGGGGGTGGGTCACCACAGGCTGGCCCGCGAGGGGTCCCTGGATCCCGCCCCGCAGAGGAGCTCAGGGCCTGGGGCGGCAGGCAGGACACCCCGGGGCGGCGGCGCTCACCGCAGGAAGAAGCGCCAGACGGTCCAGGTGAGGGCGAGCACGGAGCCGAGCGTCCAGCACTGGGCGATGTAGAAGGGCAGGGACAGCGTCAGCGTGTGCGGGTCGTACTTCACCACGATCAGCAGCTCCGTGACCGTGATGGCCGCCACCAGCCAGGCCTGCTGGCCCAGCTTCTTGTGCAGCTTCCTGCGGAGGGAGGTGGGGCTGCGCCGAGGCCGAGGAAGGCCCCGGCCCCGCCCCGCCCACACCACCACCCCGGCCCCGGCCCCGCCGCCCCGCGGCCCTTACGGGTCGTCCATGAAGTCGTAGATCTCCCGCATGGCCACGCCGCCCACGTTGACGAAGAAGACGAGCCGCAGGAGGACCAGGTAGTGCTCGGGGGGCAGCCACAGCACGAACTTCAGGTAGAAGGTGTTCAGCTCTGCCAAAAGAAACTGGGGGCAGAGGAGGGTGGCGCGGAGCCCGGGCTGGCGTGCGCGGGAAGCCCAGCCTCGCCGGCCTTACCACCAGGATGATGCCGCACACGGCCAGCCAGCGGCGCAGGCTGGAGGCCGGCTTCCACTCAAAGCGAACCCAGCTGTAGGGCGTGAACTGGAACACGATCCTCTTCATCTTGCCCCTGGAACCAGCGCCCATCAGCTAGGGCAGCGCGCTCGGGGCACGCCGGCCTCCCCGGCCCCCCAGGCCTTTTCCTGGGCAGTTTCTTTACTTCTTCACAGAGGGAGGCAGCCGGGGAGGGGTGACCCCAGAAGGGCTGGCAGGGAGGACAAGGAGCTGGGTGGCCAGGATGGGCTGATGTCCTGGTCGCCATAAGAGCAGTGCCCAGGTGGAGTTCACAGGAGGCGACATCCTCGCCTGCGGCCCCTCCCCACTGGGCCTCTGGCCCCGCAGGCCCCGCCCCGGAGCCCAGGCCCGCCAGATCAGCCGCTCTCCAGACGCACCTGTAGGTCGGAATGCTCCAGAGGCCCTGCCACTTGTACGTCTTCAGGGACAGCCACTCGAGGGTTTTCATGCCACAGTAGATGCCCAGCCCGTTGCAGACGAGCACGTCCATGATCCACTGGGGGCGGGAGGCAGGTGGGAGGTGGCGCCACGGGCCCCCAGCACCAGCGGCCCTGTAGCGGGGGCCGGGAGCTGCCCTCCTCCCCCACAGTGTGGCCGGTGGGGGTGGGGCGTGGCCTTGCGGCGGGCACCTACATGGTCCCACCAGCACTCGCTGAAGTTGGGCAGCTGGTGCTCCAGGCTGTACTCCAGGAACTCGAACATCACGCTCACAATCGTGCACATCCACCAGTCCCGGATCATCAGGGTCTGTGGCCGAGGCCGGCGCGTCAGCTCTCCGCGGTGGGCCCTCCAGAGACGGCCCGCCCCTCCCCGCCCCACAGTCCTCAGGGACGCAGAGGCAGGGGGGCCGTTTCCACTCCAGCCGCCCCGACTCGAGACGCTGAGGCAGCTCTCAGGCGTGCCCCAACCTAGGGCTGCGAGCGATTAGCTACGGGCTTATCCCACCCAGGGACCGGAGGCCTCCGTGGGTCGGTCTCCCTTGCTCTTTGCTGCAATGCCCAGGACACGTGAGGTCAGGTTGGGGCCCCAAGCCCAGCAGCCTGCCTGTCCAGCACTGTGGGCCCCGCCCACCGCATGGCTGGAAAACAGCCCAGAGCTTAGGGTGGGCCTGAAACCAGGTGTCCTGTCCAACAAGGAGGTACCTACCTTCAAGTACCAGCCGATGAAGTGTGCAGGCACGAAGCCGTCCAGCTTGTCCTGTGGGGGCAGATGCAGGCCTCATGCTTGGTCTGCCAGTGCGAGCTGGGAGGGGACCCTGCCACCGCCAGAGGCACCCTCACACGTGAGCTGCTCACCCGCCGCGTCCCCCACCCCATCCAGTCTGCAGAATGACTCAGGTTCCAGAAACAGCCACACCTGGGGGCAGCGCCCAGGAGCCTGTGCAATGATCCACCAAGCTTCACGCCCAGGATGTGGGATACAGACTTGCCAGGGGGAGACCCCATAGTGTGAGGCCAGTCAGGTGGCCTCTCCCGGGCACTCACCCAGACGTTGTGGAAGGGGTCGGTTTTGTTGTCTGCATCGTAGATGAGGCAGTTTCCCCCGTAGTCCCTCTCTGGCAGCGGGACCCCCAACCTGGGGTCCACGTACTTCAGAAACTGGCGCCCGTCCTGGACGGTCTGCAAGGCCAGCGCCCGTGTCAGCAGGGCGGGTCTGCAGCGTGCAGACAGCGCCCACCGACTGGGAGGGGAAGCACCTGTCTCAGTGTGGCCCCACGTGGGGCCGGACAGAGGGGGGGCGTCTCAGGGCCGAGGGCGTCCCCATGCCCCCACGGGGTCACAGGTGTGCCTCCCATGGAGAGGCTCAATCACCAATTTTCCCCTCTCCTACCCTAGTATGTTCGGGCTCCAGACCCCACACAGAGAAGCGGCATCATGGGGTGTGCCTCTTCAGACGGTGCCTGGGCAGCCTCTCCTGACACGCAGGTGCCAGCGCCAGCCAAACATGCCTCTAGACCCAGCACAGAGACTCTGGGTGTCACCCCCAGTCGGGGAGGACCCCCAGCAAGAGAGCCCCAGACACCTGTCGTCAGGACCCCGAGTACCGGCCAAGGGACACACGGGGAGGAGGTTCCAGGTGGGGTGACGAGATGTGGTCTGTGGCGCGCGGACAGATGACACCCAGGCCTGCATCTTGTCACATGACCGAGGTGACGGCACGAACAACTGCCATGCCCCCACATGTGCTCTGGGAACCTGGGGTCTGAGGGCCAGGAAGCAGGGCAGCGCCTGTCAGCACTGCGTCCCGAGTCAGGGTGGCCCCCGGACTCTGGTGCCAGGTCAGCGGGGCTCAGAGCCCTGACGCTCAGGCCTCAGAAGGGAGCAGCGCAAGCGTGACAAGACTCTGTCTCAGGGCATCCGAGGAAGTCGCTGCCGTCCCAGCCTCGGGCTCATCAACCAAGCCCAGAGGCCAGACCAGGAACCTCCACTCCAGCGAGGGCTGAGGAGGCCGCCTGGGCCCTGGGCCCTCTGTTCAGGGCAGCAGCCGGGCGGGAGAGCTGCACACGAAGGCCAGGACCCTCATGGCTCATGCTGCTGACTGACAGGGTCCAGACCCAGGGTCCTGAGCCATTCTAAAGACCAGGTGCCCTGGAGAAACGGTTGGCTCCAGGGCTGGGGCAGGGCCCAGGATGGGCCTGGGCGCGGTTTCTCCCAGCACCAAAAGGAGGGGGGTGCTCAGAAACAGGAAACAGAACACCAAGACCCCCCACAGACGGGGCTCGTGAGCGCTCCCGGCCGCTGAGCCTGGACACTGAGCACAGGTCAGATACTGACTCATAACCCTGAGGAGGAAGCAGATGACCGCGGGGGCGCTGATGTCAGAACCAAGCTGGCGAGAAGACGCCCCCACAGGCTTCCCGCAGGGCGGCGGGGCTGCTCCCGCTCCTGTGAGGGGCCTGCCTCCTGAGGGCCGGGGCGGGGAGCCCGACAGACACGCCTGAGATCTCTGGACCATCACCAGCGGTCAGGATGTGTCAGACCCTAAAAGGACCACCAGTCACACCCCCTGCAACCCTGGTAGCAAAGCCAGAAAAACCCATGCCAGGCCAACTACAGACAGTGTCTCTCATGAAGACAGTCACAAAAATCCTCTGCAGAATCCTGGGCGAGTAAGTCCAGCAGCATATACAGAGGGCCATACCCCACGACCCAGCGGATTCATCCCAGTGCTGAGGTGGTTCAAAACAAGGAAATGAATTAACACATCATGTTAATAAAGGGGAAAACCCACATGATCATGTCATCTGATGCAAAACAAAAGCATCAAACCAACAAAATTCAACAGCCTCTCATGATAAAAACACTCAACAAATTAGGAAGAATGGAACTTCCTCTACTGATACAGGGCATCCAATGAAGGCTCCCTACTGAGGAGTTGGGGGTGGGAAGGCTGGTGCTGGGCAGTGAGGCCAGAGATGGACAGACAGACAGGCTGGCGAGGAAGACGTGAACCCCCGTATCCCTGCAGAGACCCCCTCAGAAGCCCCCTGAGCAGCAGCAGGGCTGTGAGAACGAACGAGTCAGGCGCAGCCGACGGCGCAGAGCAAACAGGCTGTGCTTCCGACGCCCAGACCAGCAGAGCAACGTGGAGCCAAGATAAGCCCGCTGAGGACGGCATCAGGAGAGACACTTAGGGACACACTCTGAAAGCCACAAAGCGCTGCTGGGAGCAAAGACCCACGTGCCGGGAGAGTGCGGGGACGCAGAGAGGAGGGTGAACGAGAGGAGGTGTGGGCTTGACTTAGGGACCAACTGTAACAGACGGTGCACACAGTGTGAGGTGTTCGTAACAGGAGAAAGTTGGTGAAGGACTAACGGAGCCTCTCTGCACCAGCCTCACAATCCTGTAACTCTGCTTTAAACTACCGTTTCTTTTAAATAAATAAAATATGGACCATTAATAAACATCAACCAGAACAAAAACTGGTCTCCCCAAGACATACCGACGTCCACAAACACGTGTCACGAGCAGTCACGGGCGTGCAAGCAAACCACAGGAGCCACGCCACCACCTCACACCAAGAGCTGGGGGCGTGGAGACACCAGGGGCTGTGGCGGCTGGCGGGGCTGCGATGTGGGCACGGCCGCCGTGGGGCGCAGTCCGGCGGCTCCTTAGAGGCTGGCCAGGGTTCCTCAGCAGTCCCACTTCCAGGCGTGTCCTCAGGGGAAGGGAAAGCAGGGCTGCACAGACACTCACACGCCCACACCCACAGCAGCGTTACACACAGCCGCCAGAAGTGGAGGCAACCCAAGTGCCCGCTCAGCGTCAGTGAGCACACAGGCGTGGCATAAACACCACGGGACGCTGCTCAGCCTCAAAGAGGAAGGACACCCTGACAGAGGCTGCAGCATGGATGGACCTCGAGGACGCGCTGCTCAGAGACGCAATCCAGCCACAGAAGGACGGGTGCTGTCTGACTCCCCCAGAGGACGTCCTGGAGGGGTCACATCTGTAGACACAGGACGCGGATGCGGGGCCAGGGGCTGGGGCCGTGGCGGGACGGCAGTGAGTGTCCGTTCGGGAAGATGAACAGGTTCTGGGGACGATGGTGGGGAAGGTAACACAGGCCGGTGAATGTTCTAGGGTCCTGAGCTGGAAATGGTTGAGATGGTAAATTTTATGTTATGGAATTTTTTTTTACTATAATTAAAAAATATTTTTAACTAAATGCACTGCAATAAACCTCCCTAAAACTGTACCGAGTTCTACATACACGTGTGTCTGTGTGTGTATGTGTATGTGTGTGCACGCATGCACAAGTGAGTAAAACTGCTCTCTGGATTGCATCAATGTCTGTTTCTTGGTTTATACCATCTTATACATATATTTATTTTAAATTGAAGCACAGCTGACTCTAGTGGCTGTGAAAGTGAAGAGAAACTAAAGAGCCGCTTGCTGCCAGTGAGAGAGGAGGGTGAAAATGCTGGCTTAAAACACAAGACTGAGAAACTAAGACCACGGCAGCCAGTCCCATCGCGCGTGTGCGCCCAGGCACTTAGGTCAGACTCTCTTCAACCCTACAGACTGCAGCCCTCCACGCCCCGCTGTCCACGGGGCTCTGCAGGCAAGAATCCTGGGGTGGCCTGCCATGCCCTCCTCCAGGGGGTCTTCCCGAGCCAGGGCTCGAGCCCAAGGCCGCCTACGCCTTCTACATCCCAGGGGGATTCTTCGCCACCGAGCCGCCGGAGAAGCCCCTCTGTTCCCATCACTTCATGGCAAACAGAAGGGGAAAAAGTGCAAGCAGTGACAAGCCTTCTCTTCCTGGGCTCGAAACTCACTGCGGATGGTGACTGCAGCCGTGAAACTGAACGGCGCTTGATCCCTGGAAGCAAAGTGGTGGCAAGCCCGACAGCGTGTTAGAAAGCGTCGCTTTGCCGACAGCAGTCAGTCCCAGTCAGAGCTACGGTTTTCTACGGTCACGTGTGGACCTGAGAGCTAGACAATAAAAAAGACAGCAAGTCGGAGAACCGAGGCCTTCGAACTTGCTGCTAGAGAAGACTCTTGAGAGTCCCTTGGACTGCAAGGAGATCAACCCAGTCAATCCTAAAGGAGATCAACCCTGAATATTCAGTGAAAGGACTGAGGCTGAAGCTGAAGTGCCAATACTTTGGCCACCTGACGTGAAGAGCTGACTCCCTGGAAGAGACCCTGATGCTGGGAAGGACTGAAAGGAGGAAAAGGGACAGAGGATGAGAAGGGTGGACAGCAGCACGGGCTCAGCGGCCACGACTGTACTGTGGGCGACACTGAAGGACGAGGAGCCTGTCGTGCCGCAGTCCATGAGGCTACAATGAGTCAGACACAACACGCTGACGGAACCATAGCTGACTCACAATACTGTGTTAACTTCCGGTACACACGCTATCTTATGTTTAGGCAAAATACTGAAGAACTGCGTAAAAGAACACGAAACCTCCCTGTGTGATTTTTTCACAACTTCCTGTGAATCTAATTATTCCAAAACGAAATGTAAAAAGAAACTCAACATGAATGAACAATCTCGGTGTAAAATATAAAACCGTGGGGATTTTAACAGAAAACAGGAGAAAATCTTAATGAACTGGTCTTGGACAAAGAAGTCTCACACGTGACATGACAAGCAGAAAAAGAGAGGACGCCTGGCCCAGCACTGTCAGAAGAGCAGGCCCAGCTGCAGCCCGGGGGAGGGGCGTGCACGCCGCCGGCCGAGGGCCCTGCGCCGGGGCAGCACGGAAGCCCTGACCCCACAGTAACCAACCGCCTGGTTTCTCAAAAGGGCAAAAACAGACACTTCACCAAAGCAGGTGTCTGCTTCCTGGGTCATAAATGCAGAAGCTGGAAAACATCACGAGCCATCCTAGAAATGCAGTGAACCCCCTGGAAAGACACTGGCTAAAATAAAAGATTCTGATGACAGCAAGAGCTGCGAGGGCCTGGCCATTGGGCCAACCCGCCAGGACACAGGAGCCCTCCCAGGGTCAGGCACACTAGAGCCCGTGCTGGCGGCGCCGAGCTGCTCCTCTCACACCCGCCCCACGCCAGCCCACACTGCTGGAGGGACAGACAGACGGCGGGGCCTCCACCAGAAACACCTTCCACGGCAGGGGAGCACCCGAGTGAGCTTCAAGGCCGCGAAGGCCACGCGGCTCCACTCACACAAGTGTCCGAGACAAAGTGCAGCGGTGCAGCGCGGGACCGTGGCGGGCCGGGCTCCGCGCCGACTCTGGCGTGTACACACACACAGACACAGACACACACAGCGTCACGATTCCCGGCCCTGCACACCTTCCCTACAGGCAAACTCCCACGTGACGGTGACTCACTCAGCCGTCGCTGGTGGTTCTGAGACTGAATTCTGAAGTCACACTTGCCTAACCCAGCAGACCAAGGCGTGTTATCAGACAGATGTCAGCAGCAACAAATCCTGATCCGAGATGTCCTAAGGAGCTGAGTTTCCAACCTCCTCCCACTGACCGCCTTGCTGAACACGTGCCAGAAGGGACCAGCGCACACGCAGCCACACGTGTCCTCAGCCTGGAAGCGAGGCCACGGCGACTGGCCCGGCCCACGCTGACACTCAGCGCCCCGTGTCTGCTGCCAGAGCCTCCTCTGCCACCTCACACCCACCTGAACCCCCCACTCACGCCACCAAGAGAAACCTCTTACCTGGAAGAGTATGAAGATGAGAAACAGCTCGTAGACCACACTAACGCAGAGCCAGAATCTCCAGTAAGCTGCGGAGAGAGAGCACAGAGGGTTAGGGGCGCTCGCCCCGCGGCCCTGCAGACCCCCACGCGGCTCCTGGACAGCTGGCACGCGTGGGCCCTGCTCCAGGCCCCTCTCGGGCTCCTAGCAGAGACCTGGAAGCAAGCTCCAGCCCAGGGGTGAGCACACAGTCCTCTCCGAATGCTCTTCCTTCCTTTTCTCCCGTTCCTGTCCCTAATCCTGCATTTCGCTTTGCCCCCCCTGCTGCAGCAGAGACGGCCCACAAACCATGGGACGCAGGCAGCGACGGCAGAGGTCCCTGTCTTGTGTCCGTGGGGACGCTCCCGACCCTCGTCGCTAGGTAGGTCTGCAGGGTTTCGGTAGACTTTTTGTCAAGTTTAAGAAAATCTCTTAATCCCAATGTGCTGTCGAACTGGTTCCATCATGGACGAATATGAGAACCTACTCTTCTGCCTTCATGGGAATCCGTTTTTTACCTTCAGTGTTAGTTGATGAGTGACGTTAACACATTTTCTAACATTAAATGGTCCCAAATTCCTGGGATGACTTGTTTTAGGAAACTGTCCTCAGTTCCAGTCAGCATGCTTCTCTGGCGGCAACACTTGGCACGCACATTATGCACTTTAAAGTTGCTGAGCGTCCACCCCAAGTGTTCTCACCGTAAAAACAGCTGAGGTTACACGAGGCTGCAGAGGCGTAACTAACCGCACTGCAGCAGCCGCTCTGCAACACGCGCCCGAAGTCGCCACTCAGAGCCCTCAAACTCACACCACGCGTTGCATCCCAGCAAAGTGGGGAGAAGCACCCCTCACCGCCCACCTCCCACTCTCTCAAGCTCAACCTACCCTGGCAGATGAGACAGTGGAAAGGGGAAGGTCTAGAGCTGCTCCAAGAATCTCCATAAACCTGTTTAATAAGGCCTAAGACACCTGCTTTCCCTATGCTTATGTCTGTGGGGAAATAAAGCCCACCCCCGGCTTCTTTTAAAAGCTAATTAAGAAAGAAGCTGTGCACGCACACTCGGCCACGGTTATTCCAGCTACTCCAGGTCAGCCGTGACCACGGCACCTGCCCGCCCACCCTGAGCTTCGCTGGGACCCGGGCCAGGCCGTGCGGCAGGCGAGCAGGGCATGCGCAGGCCTGCTCTCCGGAAGCGCGCGGGACGTGTGTGGCGCTCGTCTCCCGGGTTTGAGTCCCTTGGCAGCCGCCTGGGCACAGCTGTGCACACACTGGGCCCTGGGGTGGCCTGGCACCCTTGGAGCCTGTCCCGCATCTGTCTGCCAGGAGATCTGTGAGAACCCAGTCTCGCACAGGCAGAAAACACAAGCTGGTGAATTCCTGGGAAAATCGGCTATGTACTCGGAAGGAAACAGCTGAGGTGACATTCTTCATGCCGGTGAAGATGGGACGCCTGGAAAAGTCTCCCTGGTTCAAGGCTCCAGCAGCAGCCCCAGGACTGTGGTGGGGGACGTGGGGGGACGCCGCCGTGGTGACCAGCCGCCGCCTGTGAAGGCAGCTCTGTCCCTCCTCGCCCACACTCACGTGGGTCAGAAAGGCTCCCCACCCCCCGCCACGTGACTGTGGAGCCCACCAGGAGTCCAGGCCTACCCACCCCCACCCCTGGTCCTCAGAGGCCCTTGTCCATCCCCCGGCCAGGGTCTCCACACGCCCCCCGGCCCCGCCCCACGCTTCCTGAACCACCCAGAGGCTCCTGAAGCTGGTTCCCTGAGTCTGTCTGCCCTGCTCCCCAACCGAGCACTTTTATTTTCTTCCTGGACATCAACACTGGCCATCTCAACAGCACTGGCAATGTGCCTACTCACTCCAGCTTTCAGAGAAAGCCACAAGTGAACGTAAAGACCATGAAAGGAAGGGGGCCTTTGTAACGGGCCAGACCCAACTCCAGTCTCCGGATAACTCAGCTCCCCAGACCGGTGGGCCTGGAGCCTTGTGTCTGCTCCCCCAGGAGCGACCTGAGCCGGGCCTAGGAGGGCGGGGGGGTGGAGACCCCGAAACACCTCCTCATGCTGTCCTCCCGGCCTGCAGATGCAGCCTGGTTTCAGGATTTGAGGACTTCCCACCGAGCACCAGGTGAACAAGACATCTGGCAGGCGCCCCCGTGGTAACTGACCGAGGCTGGCAGAGAAACAGGGTCACACACAGCAACTAAAGAAGGGCAAGGCCACAGTCAGAACACAGACCAGACACCACAGAGGGGAGGCCGGTCGGGGCCCACCTGGCCCAGAGCCGCAGACGGGCTCAGAGCACACGGCCGCGTCCGGCTGGGCGACCCGGGCGGGCCCCGCCTGTCCCGCCGCTGACTTCACCCGGGCCTGGCGCCCCGTGGCCTTGCTACCCCACCCTGGACGGGCTCCGCGGGAGTCTCCAGCACTCGTGTTCTGCCTCCCGAGGCCATCTGACAAGCATGGAGCACACCTGGTTTCTCACTGATTCTGGTTTCTGACACTTGAGCTCACTCCTCCACTCTGGCTAGGAGTCCACACCCTTCCTGGGCAGCACTGGACAGGCCCAAGCCAGTGGAGGAGGTCCTGCGGCGTGAGCTGGGGAGGCCAGGGCAATCACACTGCCCCATGCCCCGGGCAGGGACCATGCTGGCTTCATCCACACCAAGGTCTCGAGGGGCCGAGCAGCTGGTGAGACCCCGGCTCAGAGCCCCTGGGCACGTGAGCCTGAGCCCTCCCTTCTGGAGTGAAGCTGGGCAACAGCCAACTCGGACCCTAATCTGCCGCTTCCACAGGTAATCGGGTAGGGACACCCACGCGCACACGTGGGAATTTACCGCAGCCTAGCTTATCACCGGGGAACGGGAAACCCCCTAGTACACCATCACTCCAGGACGGCATTCGTGCGTGCAGTATGTTCAGACGAGGACTGAGTCCACCAAAACCCCGGTTCTCAAAACGTTCACAACGATGTGCTTGTGTGAAGCCTGAAGTGAACAATGGTACGAGACACAAGTGCAGTCCCCTGCTAATGTTTCCACAGCTGTGCGTGTACACATGCACACAAACACTAAAACTTAACGGTGGTCCTATTCACGAGTGGTTTCTATTTTCATTTAAAAGGATGCCCTGGGATGGAGGCGGAATGGTGGAGACAGGAGAGCCGGCTGTGGAGGGCTCCCAGGGACCCCCTCCCCACCGTGAAGGGCAGGGGGCCCTGCAGCGGAAAGCAGAGCCACCTGAGAGGCCACGCCAAGGGCCCTGCACAGCCCCAAGGCCCCTCCGCCCCCAGGAAGACTTCCCTGACTAGCACCGGGTGGGCAGCAGCGGGACACGAGGGCCCAGAGTGGGGGGAGTTGGGGGAGAAGAGGGGCTTCCCGGCGCCCGCGAAGCCCGTCTCGCCCGCCCTCCTCGCTGACGTCTGCAGGCCGGGGGGTGGGGGGGCAGGCCTCTCACACGCAGCAGCACAGACACTCTCGAGCCTCAGGACAGCACCGCCACTCGGCACACACGGAGAGAGGAACGGCAAGTTACCTGGATGAGGTCTGGAAAATGGCCCGTCTTTAGCTTGTGTGACTCCAAAACATAAGAAAACCAAAATACTGGCCACAATACCTCTGCAAATAAAGAACAAACAGCCCTCAGTGTGCAGAAGCGTGAAGCTCTGGGTCGGCTCCTCCCAGGCAGGAGGTGGGAGGGAGCCTGGGGCACCCGTGGTGGGGACCGCCCCGACCCCCGGTGGGGCAGAGCTGAGGCTCAGCTGTGGTGAAGCCGGTGGCCGAGCACCGCCGCCCTGGCCTGCACGGCCCCCAGAGGCAGCACCACGCCCGGAGAAGGCCCTGGCCCCGGCTGGCTTCTGTGCAACATCGAGTGCTAAGGCAGGCTGCACGGTAGACACACACACCACAAACCAACCAACCCCTCCAGGTCCACACACGACAGGCCAGGGCTGTCAGGGTCCCAGCGCTTCCCGCTCCAACAGGCGGGCCCCTTGGTGGCTCCCTCAGCCCAGGGCTGCGTATCCAGTCTGAGCAGGAGCCCCCAGGAGACAGCGGAAGGCACGCAGACACACATGGCAGCCTGCCCGCCACAGGAGCCAGGCCCCGCCTCACGTGCCAGGCTGTGGCCACCCCACGGGGCCCCGGAGCAGGCCTGAGGACCCCGAGCCCCGGCCCCGGCGGTCAGCGCGGACTGGCTGTGGGAAGCACATGCGGGGCTGCCCAGGGCAGCGGCCACGCTTCCAGGCCCTCCCGCCCCAGCGGGCCTACCTGGGAGAACCTGTCCACCAGAAGCACTTTTAGAGGAAAGCAAATACATTACACTTTTAAATAATCTTTGAATTTGAGAACAGAAAAGTTACAAAGAGAGAACAGAATTTCCCACGTCCATCAGTCTGGGACCTGTCACAACCAGTGAACCAATACTGGCACAATAACTGAAGCCCCCAGTGTTTCTTTCTCCCAGATCTGCTCAGTTCTTAGACTAATGTGCTTCTCCTGCTCCAGGCCCCCCGGCCCCACGCCACACTCCTCAGGCTCCTCTCGGCTCTGACAGGCTCTGACGGGCCCTGTGTTGATGGCCTGTGCAGTTTTGAGGGAGACTGGGCAGGTGCTCTGTGGCTGCCCCTGAATGAAGGCTGTTGCTGCTCATGACTAGATCAGGGCTACATGATGACTACAGATGTTAAGAAGACCCTCTTCCCGTCATATCAAGGGACACGCCATGGACACGCCATGGACATGCGCCAGACCACTGGGGCCAACCTGGACCCCCGCAGGGGGCCTGGCAGGTGCTCCCCTCACCCTTGGGAGGGAGGCCCCTGCATGGGGTGGGGAGCAGCTCCACAGCCCAACAGGAACCCTTCTGTGCAGGAGGTATATCTTCTCCTGACTCATCTCTGGCATCAGCACGGACTCGATGCTATCGACATTGTACTTGGGTTATAATTCAGCACTTGATTGCTTTCTTTGCTCAAACTCTTCCAGCTTCGGCTGCTGGGAGCTTTCATTCAGCTCCTGTATCTCTTTGACATACCCTATCTTTGTGAGGTTGTGTATTTTTTTTTAGCATTCCCTCCTTTCTGGTGCTGGAAGATACCCCAGGCTGCTCTTGGGGGCTCCCTCTCCCAGCCGTGGAATCGGCCACTTTTCAGGGAGCCTGGCTCCTTTACTGGAGAACGAATGGTCTTGGGAACCAAGACCTGGGCGCCCATGTGCTCTTTCCCTCTGGACCCTCTTGGCCAACAGAACAAGACGTCCGTGTGCCAGCCTTGCTCACACGCACACTAGACATGCCAGTGTGCCGCCCGGCTCCACGTTCCACTGCTCCCGAGTCCTCACCGACGCCCAGCGGCATCTCTTATCCACGGTCGCTCCCCCCTCGGGCGCCCGTGACCTCCCCCCAGCGCTGAGGCTCTCGGCCCCCACCCGCCGCCCGTGTGGTCCCAGGGCTGGCGCAGCAGGGACTTGCTGCTGACCCGCGCCCAGGAGAACCAGCTTCGCCCCAGGGCACAGTGCTCTGTACACGTCCCGGGCCTTCACGCCTACAGACCCCACTCCCGTCTACAAGGCAACTTACTGGGGTTTGGTTGGGACCTCACTGAATCTATAGGCCCAGAAGAAATGACACCTCACCAATACTGAGATCCTATCGGCGAACATGGACTGTCGGTCCCGATTCAGATCTTTGATTTCAGTCATCAGAATTTTGCAGTTTTTCTCACGTGGATCCTGTACACTTTTTTTCCGATTCACACCTGAGCGCTTCATTTTTAGGTGACTGCGGTCAGCGCCTGCTGCCCGGCCCCTCCCTGAGGCGCTGCGCTCACTCTAACTGAGGCGGGGGCTTCTCTCACGGCTGCATTCCCGCCTGGGGTCCTCTGCCTGCTGAGCAGTCTTTCCAAGCTGCACACTTAGCTTGGTGTTGTTCAGTCCTGTGGCTACCATTACGCCATCAACACGACAGCCTCAAGGCTCCAAAGCTCCCCCGCTCCCCTCTGCACAGTCCCCGCCGGGGGACAGCGCTCATCGCTGCCCTTCCAGCTCCGCCCCGTCCAGAGGCCACAGCGCTGGGCTCACAGCGGGGAGCCTCCCCAGCGGGGCTTCCTTCACTTGACAACGGGCATTTACGCTTCGTCTCTGGCTCCGTGGCTTGGCAGCTCATTTCTTTTTACTGCTTAGTAATACTCCATTGTACGAGTGAACGCAGTCCACTGTTCACCTGTTCAAGGACATTTTGGTGGCTTCCGAGTTTGGTGCTTCCAAACAAAGCTGCTGTAAGGGTCCCCGTGCAGGTTCTATGTGGCCGGGAGCGTTCCGCTCCTCTGGGTGAACACCGAGGTGCAGCTGCTGCTTCCTGCTTCGTCCTGTGACGGACGCTCCCGCTCCCACTGGCAACGGACGCGTGCTCCTGCTGCCCCGGGCGTCGCCGCACCGGGCGCTGCCCGCTGGGGCCGCTGGGCCCGTGTGTGGCGGCTCTCTCTGCGGACGCACGGGGCTGCGTGTCCTCTCCCGTGCTCACGTCCTTGCTGGTGTCCATCCCGATCTCCCGCCAGGCTCGTCTGTGCTGCTGGGATCCCCGTGCGGTGCTCTGGAGCTCTCTGCACAAGAGGACAAGCACGTGTCAGGCGCGTGTCTGGCGAGTGTCCCCACCGGCTGCGGCTTGTCTTCTTGCTGTCTCAGCAGCGTGCTCTGTAGAGCAGAAGTTTTCATTTTCATCAAGTCCGACTTACCAGCTTTTTCTTCCGCAGAGTGGGCTTCTGGCATTCTATTAAAGAGCCATCAGGACTCGCTGGAGATCTAGGGGTTAAGACACCTGCTCCCCTGCAGGGGGCGCCAGACCGACCCCTGGGAACCGTGACCCCCCCCCGTGCCGTGTGGCGCAGACCAAAAAGCCGTCTTCAAACCCATCACCAGATTTTATCCTGTGTTTTTTTCAACAAATTTTAGTTTTCTATTTTACAGTTAGGTCTATAATCCATTTTGAATTAATTATTGTGCAAAGCAGACGGGATCTGGTCACTCCAGGGGCACGTGCCATCGCTCTCCTTTCTCCGCCGACGTGCCTTTCTCTGCCGTCAAGGACGAGGGGGCCGTGTGGCTCTGGGCTCTGCGTTAGCTCCTCCGGCACCGCTGTGCAGCCAGCCCGGCAGCCGGGCAGCCTCCGCCCTCTGGCTCTGTTCCTCCTAAGTGCTGTGGGTACACCGTATTTCTTTCTGTTACGGACAGGCAACATCCATTGATACTGTACATTGTATTGATAAGTCCACACATTTACAAGTGCATAAGTCCATCCTAAAGGAGATCAGTTCTGGGTGTTCTTTGGAAAGACTGAAGCTCCAATACTTTGGCCACCTGATGCGAAGAGCTGACTCATTTGAAAAGACCCTGATGTTGGGAAAGATTGAAGGCAGGGGGAGAAGCGGATGACAGAGGATGAGATGGTTAGATGGCATCACCGACTCAATGGACATGGGTTTGGGTGGACTCCGGGAGTTGATGATGGACAGGGAGGCCTGGCGTGCTGCGGTTCATGGGGTTGCAGAGTCGGACACGACTGAGCGACTGAACTGAACTGGTGTGCATATGTACGTAAACATCCCAAATGTCACCAACAGATAGTGAGCCAAGGGACTGGGGCGTGGCCACACGGTGGACCACCCCTTGGAAACGGACCAGAATGGCCGCTGACAGGCATGGCAACATGGGCGCCACGAGACCACCATGCGGAGCCGGAGGGGCCAGACACGAGGGCGCATGCCGGACGAGACCGTGACAGGCAAGGAGGGCCTGCGGCCAGCCGTGCTGAGCACGGCCTCAGAGGAAGCTCGGCGCGCCTCCACCTCGGGGCAGCCTGTGTGATTAGGTGCGTCTTATATTAAACGACATGCCCATCAAGGTGGCTGAAGGAGGACGATCTACTCTCCTGAAGCGACAGAACACGCTAGATCCATAGAAAGAGGCGGACTTGAAGGTTTAGGGAAAGCAAACCAATTTCCTAAATTTTTAACATAAGTATTAATAAAAAAATAACCATGACCTTTGGGAAGCAAACATCAAAAGCTCTGACATAATAAAAATAAAAATATGCGTGCCCCAGCACCCTCCAGAGACAGAGGGCCTTGTCACAGCCCAGGCTGTGAGGTGCTGACTCGGACAGCAGGGGGCCCCCTCTGGGGTCTGAGGGGTCCTGCACACTCGCTGGTCCCTGGGAGAAGCTGCAGAGTCTCAGTCAGGTGCAGAGGTGGGGCCTGCAGGCTTCCAGGACGGGCTCCAGGCACCATGGCAGCCCCGAGGGCCTGGAGGGAGCTCTCTTGCCCTCAAGTGGTTGAGAGGGCACAGCAGCGCCCAGGGCCCCGAACTCCTACCCACCTGCCCTCCCCAGCGCCGCCTGAGATCACACAGGGGAGCCGGCAGAGAGCCAGGTGGCCCCGTTGGCGGCCTCTGTGCCCTCGCTCGGAGACAGACAGCTCGGGAGAAAGGCCAGCACAGGATGAAGAGCTGAGGATGTGTCCACAGTGGTCCTGGGGCGGGCCAACAAGCCCCCTTGACAATGGGGGCTGGGCTGGGGGTCCCTGGGAGCAAGGCTTTGTGACTCACCCAGCAAGCCCTCGGGACGGTGTTCCAAGACACTCTGTATGGGTGTGGGGGGCGGCTCTTCCCTGGGACCATCCTGGCCCGGTGGCATCAGGACTGCCCACCTCTGGCGCAGCCTCACAGCCACACGGGCCGCCTCTCCAAGTCTGATCAAGTTCTGCTTTCCGGCTCCCTACACGGCTGCGCCCAGCAGACGGTGCAAACCCTCCACTCAGGGCTAGCACACAAATTCACAGCGAAGACCAACTTCCAGTCAGAAATCCCCTCGAGGCAAGTGCAGGGCCCCGGCCAAACTGCCTCCCGAATCCTCAGGGCTCCCTGTGGTGGGGAGGGACAGCCCCAGGGGCCCACCCGGGGGTCCGAGAGCAGCCCAGCTGCCTCCTCGGCGCTGGGCCCCACTCCCCGTGTGCCAGGCTGCAGCGTGACCACAGAGGGCTGGGGAGGACTGGGCACTCAGGTGCAGAGCTTGGAACGAAGAGGAAGCCCCAACAAAGCCAACGGGGAGACAGGAGGGAGGCGGGGGGCCCCAGAGTGTGGACCCAGGAGCCCGGGCAGGAGGCCTGCACCCAGGGGGAGGGCGAGACGCGCCTCCCGTGTCCTGGGCCCTGGTGTCCACGTCACAGTCCAGCCAGAGGGCAAGACCCCAAGGGTGAAGGAATGCCAGCACGGTCTACCTGCTGATAATGGCCAACAGTCTCTTGGCGCCTGTGGGCTCTGGGTGGTGCCCCCACCTCTGTTCCTGCCTGGCCTCCTCCAGCTGCCCTACCAGAGCAGGTGGGGCCTGGGCCCCAGGACTGGAACAGCAATGGGGCCTTTGTGCGACCAGAGGGGAGAGGTGAGTCCACCCAGTGTAGAAAATACACAGAAACGAGTTCTAAAACCAGCTAATCTTCCCCACGCACTTCGGAGGCTGGCCCCGGGATCTCCCGGATTCAGGCAAAGGACATAATCCTGCCCACTAGTCTCTTTCTGGAGATACAAGAAGATGGGCCACACTCCCCACACGGGGCCAAAACTTTCTAACAGCCTCTTATCAGCACAGTGCAGAGCACGGCGCCAACTGATGGAGCCACTCCTGGCCTTCCAAAAAGCCCAGACACTCAAGCTCACAGCCACTGTGATTCACAGCGAGAAATGCGGATTTGGCCTTCCTCTGTGTCTAGCCAGAACCCCTAAAACCCCCGGAGTTCCCCAATTGCTGAGGGTCACAAAGCTGTCCTCGGTTATGTTTCGAATCCCCCCTCCAGAAGGGAGGTCTGCAGGGGAACCAATCACGGGTCCCCCAGCCCTCTGGGGCGGAGAACAAGCCCACCGCCAGTGCTGCCTCAGTCGATCGATCACGCTGTGTGAGGAGCCCCCCGAGGGCCTCCGGGACGCGTGGGCACTTGGCATCCCCGCCCCAGCACCATCCCCATCTGTCTGTCGCTTAGTCTTCTTATGGTGAACTTTTTATAATAAATAAGCAAAATGTTCCTTGACTTCCGTGAGCCACTCTAGCAAACTAACTGAGCCCATGGAGGGGTTACCAGGTGGCAACAGCCTTTACCACTGGGGCCTAAGGGGGGGGTGTGCAGCCTGGAGGGGCTGAACCCGGGGCCACGTGGCCCGGCGCTGCCCAGAGGGACAGCATCGGAACTGAGCCAACCTGCCAGACACGCAGGTGAGGCCTGGGGTGCCAAGGGTTGGACAGGTGGGGAAGCCGCCCCACTGAAGCTGACCCGAACCCCTGAGCCCTCCCTGGAACCAGGTCGATGGTGCCAGGGCTGGGCCGGGCAGAAGAGGGGCTGAAAGTGCCGCGAGGCCTCAGAGCCCCAGGAGTGCAGACCCTCGCCCACTGCCAGGCCGGGCGGTACCTCTTGGTGTTGTAGGCCGTGTCCCTCGGCGTCTCCTCCAGCAGGGTCACGTAGCCCAGCACGCAGATGAGGATGAAGAGCACGGTCAGGGTGTGGGCCCGCCTGCAACGCAGACACAGCCCGCGTCAGCGCACGGAGAGCACGCGGTGAGCACGCGGGCGACGCGCCCCTGAAGGAGCGCACTCCGTCTTCCACCTGCAGCGCAAAACCCACTGACCGCTGGCTGCCGGTCTCGCGACGCTCGGACGGTCCTCTGCCTGCGTGTCAGCTGGGCGGGCGGGCGGGCGGCAGGGAGCAGGGGGCAGCTCTTGTTCAGAGGGACTGGCCCACAGGTCACACAGCTCAAGCCACAGAACAGATCGCGCCGAGAGACCAACCTCGCAGTTTATGCCATGACCCCGGGTGAAAGCCCCATGAGGGTGGCGCAGACACGGGCGCAGAGGGAGGCCCCGGGACCCAGGCTGAGGGCGTGGGGCGCAAGCACTGCCGCCCACCCGGAGACCGGGCGGGGGATGGCTGCCCGGACGGGCTGGGAAGCGGCCCCTGCTGCTACCGGGCCACCCGGCTGAGGCTGCAGAGCCCCACGTGGAAGGAAGGTGGCCCTCGGCAGCCAGCAGGCCTGGCTGACTGGAAACGTGGCCACAGCCACCGCGCTGTGTCAAGCGCCACACGCCTGCCGGAGCCCCTGCCCGCTAACAGCTGTCTGCAAAGGAGGCAGAGACCCAGCTCCTAGACAGAAAGGAGCAGAGTGTGTCCTTGGGGAGACACCTCCAGCCTTGAGAGGTGTCCTGACGACCAGGCGGACCACACGCGGGAGGCCCCGAGCCCAGGACTGGCCACCGATCGTCAGGCCCCTGCCTGCCGTCGGAACTCCGTGCAACGGGGGAGAAACCAGAGTCAGTCACGAGCTGGGAGGAAACACTCCCGACGCTCACGCCTGACGGAGGCCTCTGAGCACACGGAGGGCTCTCACCAGTAAGGACAGACCATCTCCTGAAAACGCAGACAAGACTCGCCGCACACTTCACAGGAAAAGGCACGTAACTGGCCAGCCACACACGGAAGGCGCGCAGCTTCGCCGGCCAGTGGGAGCGGACGGGCGGCGAGGCCGCGTGGGGACGCCGCGGGGGCCCCCAGCCCGGCCTCCGGCAGGCCCGCCGCTTCCCCGTCCCGACCAGCTCGCTCGTTCTTCTCCCATCTTCACTCAACAGCAGTCTGACAGCTCCCACAAAAGACGCTATCGGGAGTCTAACTGGAACTGCAGGGGTTTCGGTTAGTACAGGAAGAACTGATACGTGACTGCCGCTACATGCACGTTCCCCCACCCGTAAGACAAAGGCTCTCTCTCCCTCTATTCCGCTGTGAGTTGATGCTCTGTATCACGAAAACAGAAACAGCTGTGTGCAGCTAAGTCAGCTCCAAGTGAAGAAAGCAGAGACGGCATCCATTCTTTTACATTTCACAACACTGGCGTTTAAAACTGTCAAAAGTGGACAAACTCCTACTTTAACTGTTTTAATAAGATTCAATATAACATAGTCACGTGTGAGTTTGAGGCTGCGTGGGAACTCCAGGACCTCAGCCTTCCAGCTGAACTCCACGCAGTGTCTCAGGCGCAGGCAACGTCACAGGCGCTGCTCCGGGCCGCCACTCCTGAGGCTCCCTGGAGGTGGTGACCCAGAAACTCAACTTCTGCGGGACACCAGCCTACACACAGAAGGACTCGGCGAGCTCAGCTGCCTCTCCTGGGTCAAGGAGACGGCCCACCCTTTCCACCCTATTTGCACAGGGAGAAGCAGTCGCTGGGGACCCCACCAGGGCTGAGCTGGCAATGACGAGGCGTGGGACCCTACCTCATCTCGGCCCTGAGGATGCTCAAAGCTGAGCCTCATTGCCAGGGTCACTCAGGTCGTGACAGGGGCCTGGGGCCTGAGCCCTGCCCAGGACAGCTCCAGCACACCGACACCAGACCCTGGTCGTGAGGTGAGGAGACCCAGCGCGAGTGCTCCTGAGTGGCACAGACAGCACGCTGGCTAGAATACACCATGTGCCAGCAGACCTCAGCCCTGCCTTCCTGCGCGCTCGCTCCTGGAGCAAGACAAGCAGAGGGCTGGATATGGGGAAAGGTGAGGGGGGCAGGGGCGGGGCGCAGAATCAGGGAAGGCCTCACAGCAGGCCTGGAGACTCAGGTCCAGGCCTGCGAGGCAAGAGCTGAGGGCCAGCACAGGGCGGGCCAGCAGTGGGGCCCACGTGGCTGGAGGAAGGGGGTCCCGCCCTGTGAGGACCAGACTGGCAGGGGTGGAGAGCAGAGGGGGCCTGCTCGAGCCCGGGGCATCTGCAGCCTGCACCCCGAGGGAGGCAGACGCCCCTGCGCTCCAGAACGCCCAGCTGCCTGCCCCGAGAGGCAGGGGCCATGCTTACCCTGGTGAGCATTTTCAAAGGAAAAAAAGCAAAACACAGGAGTAAGTCAGAAATCAAGGTGTTAGAACTGGCCCCCAAATCCCCCCTGCAGTACAGACTCCTGGCCAGGCTCCTTTTCAGCTCAAACACCAAGTCTGAACTCAGATTTCTCCTCAGAAACCACAGAGCCCAGAAGTGGGACAAAATTTGTAACGCAGTGAAAGAAATGTTGAAGCAGCATCCCCAACCCTGAGGAGTGAAGGCGGACGGAGGAAGAAGGTGGGAATCCACAGCAGGCCCGCCGTGCAAGAACCACCACAGAAAGTTCTCCCGACAGAAGGGAAGAGACGTCCGAGGGAAACCCGGGGGCCAGGAAGGAAGACACTCCGGGCACTGTCCTCATGAACACTGACCGGGGCCACCAGGGCCCAAGTTGGGAGGCCGGATGGATCAAAGCACACTCGATGTGGCCAAGCGCGGATGCCGGGGCTGGGAATGCTGCAGAACAAAAACGACACACAGGAAGACTCCATGCCCTCCAGACGCCAGAGCTCCCGGTGCCTCGCTCGGCTGCCTGGCTGAGAGGAGACGCGGGGATCTGGGCACAGGGATCGCTCGGCCGTGAATCCTGTGACTTGGCCACTGGGCCAGCATGAGGGCAGGAGGACAGTGGGCTCCCTGCCACGGCCAGTGGAGAATGCCCAGCCGCCAGCCCCTCTCTAGAGAGGGCCAATCCACTATGCCGCGTGGGCAGTGAGGCAGTCTGCCAAACCAGTCAGAGAAGGTACGAAGGCGTGGCGTGAGAGGCCAAGACCAGACAGCCAGTCCTGGGCCTGTGAGAGGCACCGAGGGCCGCTGACCAGCGCGACCAAAAAGGCATCAGCTGGCAGCTCGTGCTGCCCAGATGTGGGTGAAGCTGGCAAACCCCAACCCACAGTGGCTGAGGAAGGCATTTCCTGGAACTTGGGGCATCTAAGATCTGCCCTGCAAATTCTCATACCTACTCTTAAAGCATATTGCTAACAGCGGAGCCCCGAGAATCAATTTAGGACACTCACCCAAGGCTCAGTGTTGTAAGAGGTGAGCATACAACGAGCGTTTCCCAAGCGTCACAACCATCCATCTCTTCCCTGCCTTGAAGCACGCTGACCCAGTGTTGACTCACTATCTTCCACCTACAGGTGGTAACGTTTAGAAGCCCCTGTCAGGGCACTGGGTCTCTAAGAGCAATCGGAACAACGTTTAGGCATTCTGAGCTGCCGTGTCTTTGCACACTTCCCCAGAGTCTGGGGTCCCGACGTTTCCCTGAGGCGCTCCCCACCAAAGGCACCACATCTGCAGAAGAGGGGTCGGCGCCACCGCAGACCCTGCCGGCCTCTGCCCCTTCCGGCCAGAAGTAGCCCAGACTTGAGCAGACCCTTCCAGCCTCTGCCCCTTCCGGCCGAAAGCAGCCCAGACTAGGACACCAAGGCTCAACATGAACTCCAAACTCTGTGGCTGATAAGCAGACCCCCAAGCTTCTTTGAAAACGAAAACTGTTAGAACAAAGTTTTGAACATGGAAGAGTTATTTTGAGAAACTGTGGAACATATAGTCATTTCCACAAATATACACCTTTTAGTCTTTAAGTTTTTGGTAACATTCATTACTAAAATTCCCTAAAACAAAAAATTAAAATGAAAGAATTTTCAAAATCCCAGGACAGCAAGTCCATGATGGGAGACTCAGAAAGTGGCTGGGCCCTGCAAGTAAAAGTGAGCCATTCTCGCCAGGTGAGCGTCTGGTTACCTAACGGAAACATGAAGCTTCTTCCCCTACACAGGTGAGGGCAGAAGCCCGAGGTGCCACAAAAACCACAGACGCGGGCACCCTGACGCCTACGGTGGAGAGGCTGGGGCACCCGCCCCGGAGGCAGGTCCCAGGAGCTGGCGGCCCTGGGGCACGCCCTCCTCAGAGCCCCCCGGGCTCTATCAGACCTCCCCACAGGACAGCCCAACCACGGCAGGCCTCTCTGCATCCCCACGGGCAGGGCTCCACGGGCTGGCAGTCTGTGCTTCTAAAGATGCCTGCCCTCGCTCTTCTAACTCTGCCTTCTGAGATCAGGGCAATGCTCAGCATCACCCTGGCCAGCACAGGAAGCCTGTCTGTGCCAGAATCTAAGCTTCTTGTTCCATTCTGTGTCTGCCCTAAAGCAGCAAGTGGCAGCCCCTAAGACATGCGCTGATGAATGGGAAAGCAGCAAAGCAAGCCGGGCCTCAGTCTCCCTTCAGTGGCCAGCAGCTCGGGTGTGGGACTGTGCCCTCTGCCCTGCAGTCTGAAGGGGTCCTGCCCCACAAGCAGGACAGCCGATGGCCTGGTCCATGCACAGAAATGTCCAGCAGGGTCCCACACTGCTCAAGTCACTAGCTCCGGGGCCGCACCCTCACTGAGGTGGGCACCCTGTCCCTTCCCCCTCCCTCTGGCTTCAGGCCACTGGCGCACAGCAGCTTCCCAAAGCAGGGCCGGTCGTTCCGTCACCCACCCCTCTCTCACCCCACCCCTGAAGCAGCTGCCTGCACAACAGAGGAGATAACACCGACCTCATCAGAGGGCTGCTTCCCCCACCACACCCTCTCCTTGCGGCCTCTCCTGGGTCAGACAGAAGACACATGTGGCCGCATGTGCACCTCCTCTGAGGTTTCCCAGACCTGCTGAAGAAGCTGTTTCCATGCAGCATCCCTGCAGGCTACGGCCCAAAGCCACCACTGTCCCCAGGGCCCATCACGGGACTCAACTTCAGCTGGACCTGAACTGAGAAGCAAACGACAGGCACAGCCCTCCTCTCAAGCACACTTTCCAGGGTACAGGGTTTGTCGCTCTAACAAGAACGGAAGACAAGCTCAGACAAGCAAAGGATAGCCCAAGGTCACTGGGCACGAGCCATGTCTGGGACCTGTTGACCCAAGGCTGGCTTCCTGGACCCTCAAACGCAGAAGCGCCCAACTCGGCCCACGAACTCTTCCAACTCTGCTCCTGGCTGCCCCTCCCTCCGTGACCCCCCGTGAAGGGAGACCAGAGGACGGCCTGAGCCGAGGCGCGGCCAGGTCAGGGCTGTACCGGGGTCAAAGGACTGGCCTGGCGCGGGGCCACTGAGGAGAGGGAGCGCCTTCCCTCCACACTCGTCCGCTGGGCTCCTGGCGTGGAGGGCGGCGCGGATATTACCCCACTCGCCGGGGGAGCAGGGTGTCACTTCACAGGGCAGCCGCACGGTCAGAGAAAGGGGCAGGACGCAGGGCAGCGGGGGACTGCGGGCAGGGAGGCCAGGAAAAGCCGCCCGGAGGGGACTTCGGGGCCAAAGCCTCCCGGGAGAGGGGGCAGGCGTCAGAGGTGGGGGCTGGACGCCGGGCAGGCCGCGTCCGGGGGGCGGCGGCGAGAGGCCGGCGCGGGGGTCCCGGGGCGCGCTCCACCCGCGCGGCGCGGCCACGCCCCTCGCGACCCCGCCGGCGCCCGGCGAACCGCCGTCCCTCACCAGAAGAAGGTGTTGGTGCCGTCGTCGTAGACCTCGGACTCGGTGCTGCGGCGGCCCGCGGCCGGCCCGCTCGCTCGGCCCGCGGCCGCGCCGTCCGGCGGCTCCTCCGGCGAGGCCTTGCCCCCCCGGCCCCGGGGACCCCGGCCGCGGCGCCTCGGCGCCCCGGCGCTCGCCCCTCCGCATGACGCCCGGGCCCCAGCCGCTCCGCCCCGCGCCTTGACCCCACGCACCCGAGTCAGCGCGAGACCGCGCGAAGAGCGCCGGGAAGGGGTCGCGGCGCCCGCTCCGCAGGGTCTCTGGAGAGCCCAGGCGGGGGGCGGCAAGAAAAGGGCGGGCGGTGTATTGTGGGACTTGTAGTCTGAGCGCCTGGGCGCGGGGTGTCCTGGGACTCGTAGTCTCCGATGTCAAGCGTTAGGAACAGTGCTTGCTGGGAGGGATGCCACCTGGTCGCTAGGTAACTAGCGTTGCGTGAGTTGCGGGAGGAGCGACGTCTCCCTAATCAGGGGCGCCCAGGCTGCCCCAGACCCTCCTCCTGGGCTGTCTGCCCTGAGCCACGCCCCAGACTCTCCTCCCCAGGCGGCCTATCCGCAGGCGTGTTCTCCCAGTCTTCTCTGGGATCTCCAGACTCTAGCCTCCTGGTGGCCAAAGAGCAGTTCTTAGGAGAGGAGTAGCATGCTGATCTCGGCTGACTCAGATGATTAATAGAGAGAGAGTACCCTGCAAAAACATTCAGTGAACCCCACTTGAAAAAGTCTGGCAGCTCCTCAAAGGGTGAGACAGAGTTGCCATGTGACCCCGCAATTCCGTTCCTAGCTATAAAAAACATGCCGAACTGTACATGGATATTGTCACCTTTAATGATAAATTAGCCAGTTAATTCACCAGCAAAGGCAGACTCATTTAGGAATAGCAGAGGAATTGCAACTCAAAGTATGTGAGCAGTGGTGGACCACAGGCAAATCCAGAGAACGAAGTGGGAGAACTTACTACTCTAGGGAAAAGAGGAGGTGGGAATCAGCTCAGTTCAGTCCAGGCGCTCAGTCGTGTCCGACTCTTTGTGACCCCATGAATCGCAGCACGCCAGGCCTCCCTGTCCATCACCATCTCCCAGAGTTCACCCAAACTCACGTCCATCAAGTCAGTGATGCCATCCAGCCATCTCATCCTCGGTCGTCCCCTTCTCCTCCTGCCCCCAATCCCTCCCAGCATCAGGGTTTTTCCAGTGTGTCAATTCTTCACATGAGGTGGCCAAACTATTGGAGTTTCAGCTTCAGCATCAGTCCTTCCAATGAACACCCAGGACTGATCTCCTTTAGGATGGACTGGTTGGATCTCCTTGCAGTCCAAGGGACTCTCAAGAGTCTTCTCCAACACCACAGTTCAAAAGCATCAGTTCTTCGGCATTCAGCTTTCTTCACAGTCTAACAGCACTGGACCTTGCTTCTATCACCAGTCACGTCCACAATTGGGTGTTGTTTTTGCTTTGGTTCCATCCCTTCATTCTTTCTGGAGCTAGCTGGGAGTAGAGGCTATGATAACCAGAGTCCATTGGAGGAGCTGGAGATCCAAAGTAAGGAGGTTTTGGGGGGAGGGGGTTGGGCCTCTGCGGTCTCTGATTGGCTGGGCTATGGGAAGTGGAGAGAAGCTTCCTTTCTCCTGCTGAATGTGAAGGAGAGATGCCTTCCTGTTGGGGGTATAGGGGAAGGTAGGTCTTTTTCTGTTTGCACTACCAATGAAAATAAATATGCCATTCAATTTTACTTAATTTTAGAACTGCAGACTTCCAGTTTAATCTTAAGAAAAACGAATTTGGGGAGATCAAGTTTCCCATAATGGCTGTTGTAATTACAGATTACTTTGTTTGACCCATTTAGTTAAAAAAATGGTTATGTGGGGAGGTCCTTAGATTTTAAACATGAAACCAGCTGGAGTCCCCAAAGGCGGGCTGCCCTCAGAGCATTTAAATGACTGGATCCCATTTCCCTAAGTTCTCCTGAAAACCCCAGAAAGTTGCCAGAGCCCTAGCCTAGATTCCAAAAGGAATAAAACCGAACTTTTAGATCACAGTTACCTCAGCCTCCCAAAGAGAACCTTGCTACGTGCTCTCCAGAAAACAATTGAGTACTTACGAAGGATGAAACCACCATACCCGTGAAAAGGTTAGGGTTAGGAATAAAGTTGAGGGCTCAAAACGCAAAATGAGAAGAGCTCAGAATTCGAGAGGAGACTCATCAGATCAGAAGCTGGTGGTGATGCACAGAAGCGGCAAGCACAGGGAACCTGGTTCAGCACCTCAGCTGGTTCCACCTCTTGGGGTTCACCTCCAGATCCCACTTCTGACACCACATATATCAACTTCAGTATTACAGATAGCCAGTTATTGCATCAGCAGAGTTTATTCAGAAATATAGAGAAGTTGCAGTTCAAGATAGGTGGACCACAGTGGACCACAGGCACATCCAGAGAGCAAGAAGAGGGGACTTGCTACGCTAGGAAGCGGGGCGGTGGGATGGACTGTGACAGCCAGGGTCCATCGGGGGGGCTGGGGCCCAAAGCATGGAGGCTCCCTATAGGTGGGGGCGCTGCGGCCGCAGCTGCAGGCAGAATGAAGCAGAGATCTTCTGCTTTCTACTGGGTAGTAAAGAGAGATGCTGTCCTGTCAGAGCTGAAGGGGGTATCTCTTCCTGTTTGGGGTAATTGATAATGCACAGAGGGCTTGAGAGTTTCCCATGCAGGCCTGTCCCGACTCTAACTTTAGCTGAAGTTGCTTTAATTAATTCCACAATATTCAGAGCAGCATCATTCATAATTCCCCAAAAGGAAGCAACTGAATGTCCAACATGAATGCATGCAAAAATTGGTATATCCACGCAATGGAAAATTGTTCAACCGTAAAGAGGAATGAAGTTTTGATACATGCTTCAACATGGGTTATTGTCCATTTTGCTTGAAAATATTATGCTATGAAGGAAGCCAGTCATGCAAGACCATATATTATATTACCCCTACATGAAATATCCAGAGTCCAGAACAGGCAATTCATGGGTGAGAATAGTGGTCACCACAGGCTGGGAATGGACTGTGGAGTGCCTGCTCAAGGGCACTGGGCTGCTTTTTTCTTTACTATTTGTTTATTTATTTATTTGGCTGTACCAGGTCTTAACTGAGGCAATGTAGAATCTTTCGCTGTGGCCTGTGGGATTCTCATTTGCAGACTCCTAGCTGTAGCACTGTGGATCTAGGTCCCAGGCCAGGGACTGAACCTGAGCCCTCTTCACTGGGAGCCTGGAGTCTCAGCCACAGGACCATCAGGGAGGACCCTGGGTTTCTCTTCAAGGCCATGAAAATGTTCTAAAATTGACCGTGGTGATGGTTGCATCTATCTGTGAGTATACTTAAAACTACTGACCTGTTCACTCTAAATGCAGGAATTATGTGGTGTATGAACTATATCTCAATAAAGCTGTTATTAATATACATATACGTATTTTCCCAGCTCCCTCTTTGCAGCCCCTCCCAACATGCACAGGGTCTGATTATAATATGGAGCCTCAGCTCCTGACTACTAGCTGCCAACAGTCCAAGGACCAACAGGTGTGCCAGGACACACTGGCCCCAGGAAGGGTGCTGTCAGGCCTTCCTGGGCCTGGCTGCTGCCCTCTGCCTGCCCCTGGACTACTCCCTACCCTAGGCCAGGGCCCCATCCACTGGGGGTTGCCAGGGTGGCCTGGGCAGCCAGCTTCACTGTGGCCATCCTCAAGGGTGTGTGTGAGTACGTGTGCCAGTGAATGGGTGTGGGGCTGGAGAGGAAGACCAGGGCTGGCCTGTGATCTCCATCCTGAGGGGTAGGGAGTCATGCTGAGGTTGGCATCACCTGCCTGTGTTTTAGGGGACCGGGTCATGAGGTTTCCGTGGCACTGCCCTGCCAAGATTGATGGGCTGGGTCTACTTTGCCCAGGGATGTGATGCTGGACCCATGAGCAGGAAGTGCCCAGAGCAGGCCAGTTCCCGCTGACACTGTCTATCCAGCAAGTAACCCACAGGCCTGGTTCCCTCCTTTCCTACCCCCAGGGCCTGGAACCATCCTTCGAGCCCCTCTTTTCTGAGCCCAGGGCTGTTACTCACATTCCAGATGGATCTTGGTGCTGTTAGGATCATTTCCTGGATCTGGGTATTTCCCCCCAAACTGCACCAAACTCCTCCTGAGGCTGAGGTGGCCCACCTCCACCTCCCCAGTGTGTAGAGGCCCAGTGTGGAGATGAACCCTGGGGTCAAGCATGCAGCCCCGGGCTCAGAACCAGTTGGGGTGGTAGGAATAGGCAGGCGGGGTGGGAATGGGGTGAGGCGGGGTGGGGAAGGCACACTGTGCCAGTAGCTGGGGCCATAGAGTTCTGGCTACAGGCAAGAAGAGTTCCCAGCAGCCTTACAAACGGTAACTGTTTTCATCTTTACACCCCCTTAGGTTCTGTGTTCATCTCTGGCTTAGAGAGGAGAAACTGAGGCATGAAAAGGCTGGGAACCCACTCACCCAGCGCCTTCCTTCCCTCTGGAGCCTGGAGCCTCTCCCCCTGAATCCCTGTGCTCTGCAGAGACCTCTGCACCTGCAGCTTTGCACGTGGAGCCTGACATCTGGGACTCGCCTCCACCAAGCCCCTGACCTAACTACGATGCTTCACCCTGGGTGCAGCCCTCTCAGCCCTTCTACCGCAAGACTTGGAGACTGGCTAGAGGTGGAGGGGCAGGACATGGACGAGGCCCACACACTTTGCGGCTCAGGTGACCGGGTGGCAGGCGTGAAAATTAATAAAGGGAGCGCTCCTTTAAAATGAAGTCAAGGACTTCCTGGTGGTCCAGTGGTTAAGAATCTAAGAGTATGCCTGCCGATGCAGGAGAAATAGTTTCGATTCCCAGTCCAGGAAGACTCCGTGTGCAGAAGGGCAGCTAGGCCCCTGCGTCACAGCTGCTGAGCCGAGCCGCCACTCTGGAGCCTGGGCTCTGCAACAGGAGTGGCCGCTGCAGGGAGACGCGTACACACCACAGATGGAGAGTGGCCACCGCTTGCTGCAACTAGAGAAAGGCCCGAGCGGCAACAGAGACCAGCAGAGCTAGCAACCAATAAAAAAATAAAAGTAAAATAAATGAAGTCAGGCCCCCAAATAGCTAAAGCAATCCTGAGAAAAAGACAGAAATCGGACTCCTTGACTCAGACTATACCACAAAACTTCACTCATCCAAACAGTATGTTTCTGGTGCAAAAGCTGAAACATAGGTTAATGGAACAGGATAGATAAGCCAGAAATAAAGCCACACACTTAGGATAAATTAATCTATGACAAAAGAGGCAAGAATATACAATAGAGAGAAGAGAGCTTCTTCAGTACGTGATGCTGGGAAGACCATACACAAAAATAAATTAGAACACTCTCTAACACCGTACACAAAAACAAACTCAAAATGGGTCAGAGCCCTAAATGTAAGGCTGGACACTATGAAACTCGGGGAGGAAATCATAGGTAGAATATCTTTCACATAAATCGCATCGTGGTCTTTTTTGGTCCACCTTCTAGAGTGATGAAAATAAAAACAAAAATAAACAGATGAGACCTAACTGATCTTAAAACTTCTGCACAGAAAAGGAAACCATAAATAAAGCAAAAAGAGAACCCACAGAATGGGAGAATCTTTTCAAAAGAAGCAACCAACAGGGATTAATCTTCATAATATATAAACAGCCCATGCAGCTCTATGTCAAAAAAAACAACCACCCAATCAAAAACTGGGCAGACGCTCTAAATAGACATTTCTCCAAAGAAGACAGATAGATGGTCAAAAAGTACATGAAAAGGTGCTCAGCATCACTATCAGAGAAATGCAGATCAAGATCACAGTGGGGTGTCCCCTTACACCAGTCAGAAGGGCCATCGTCACAGTGCCTACAAGCAAGCGTTGGCGAGGGTGTGGGTGGGAACGCAAACTGGTAGCACCACCATGGGGAACAGTATGAAGGTCCCTTTAGAGAGTAAACAGAGAACCACGACGTGGGCCAGCAGTGCCGCTGCTGGGCGTGCGTCGGGGGAAACCATAGTGTAGTCCATACGCGCCCCCAGTGCTCACTGCAGCACTGCTCACGAGAGCCGGGACACGGGAGCCCCTAAACCCGTTGGACGAGGAACAGATGCAGATGTGACACGGACGTGATGGGATGCTCAGCTCAGCTCAGTTCAGATCAGCTCAGTCGTGTCCGACTCTCTGCGACCCCATGAATGGCCTCCCTGTCCATCACCATCTCCCGGAGTTCACTCAGACTCTCGCCCATCGAGTCCGTGATGCCATCCAGCCAGCTCATCCTCGGTCGTCCCCTTCTCCTCCTGCCCCCAATCCCTCCCAGCATCACAGTCGTTTCCAATGAGTCAACTCTTCGCAGGAGGTGTCCAAAGTACTGGAGCTTCAGCTTTAGCATCATTCCTTCCAAAGAACACCCAGGGCTGATCTCCTTTAGGATGGACTGGTTGGATCTCCTTGCAGCCCAAGGGACTCTCAGGAGTCTTCTCCAACACCACACTTCAAAAGCATCAATTCTTCGGTGCTCAGCCTTCTTCACAGTCCAGCTCTCACATCCATACATGACCTCAGGATAAACCATGGCCTTTTCTAGACGGACCTTAGTCGGCAATTACTCAGCCATGAAAAGAATGAAGTAATGTCATTTGCAACGTGCATGGACTGAGAGAGAATCACACTGAGTGAGACAGAGAAAGACAAACGACATATGACATCAGTCACATGTGGGATCTGAAAACATGGTGCAAATGAAGTGAATCACAGAACAGAAACAGAGTCACAGGCGTAGAAAATGAACCTAGGGTTCCCAGGGGAGAGCCGGGGAGGCATAAACCGGGAGACGGGAACTGACATAGACATGCTGGTTGTTGCTGTTGTTCAGCCGCTCAGTCGTGCCCGACTCTGCGACCCCAGGGACTGCAGCACGCCAGGCTTCCCTGTCTTTCAGTGTCTCCTGGAGCTCACTCAAACTCACGTCCATCGAGTCGGTGATGCCATCCAACCATCTCATCCTCTGTCGTCCCCTTCTCCTCCTGCCCTCGATATTCCCTAGTGTCAGGGTCTTTTCCAATGAGTCAGCTCTTTCATTGGGTGGCCAAAGGATTGGAGCTCCAGCTTCAGCATCAGTCCTTCCAATGAATATTCAGGGTTGATTTCCTTTAGGATTGACTGGTTTGATCTCCTTGCTTTTAAGAATTTTCTCCAGCACCACAATTTGAAAGCATCAATTCTTCGGCACTCAGCCTTCTGTATGGTCCAACGTTCACATCTGCACGTGACGGCTGGAAACCGCAGCTGTGACTGTAACCGCCTCCAGCTCTGTATGTCTGTAACCGAGTTTGCTTTCCTCCCCCTAACTCTGCGGAGCTACACTTTGCACCGATTTTCCTTTGTGCTAAATACATCCTGTATCTGGTGTTTACCCTTATAATACCCTTCTCCTTGTAGTTACGTTTCAGAAAGAAGGCCACCGAACCCCTGAACTGCCAGGCTCAATTGCTGGGTTACTGACTACTGGTACCAGTCTATGACTGTCTTTGAGACAATGCAAGAGGAAAATATCAAGACCCTAACACCTTTGTTCCTCATCACTGACTTCTGACTACGAGCCCTCATCTTCTATAAGCCCCTAGACGCCTCAGGAACCAGAGAGCACATTGCCAACATCTGTTGCATCATCGAAAAAGCAAGAGAGTTCCAGAAAAACTTCTGCTTTCTTGACTACGCCAAAGCTTTTGACTGTGTGGATCACAATAAACTGCGGAGAATTCTGAAGGAGATGGGAATACCAGGCCACCTGACCTGCCTCCTGAGAAACCTGTATGCAGGTCAAGAGGCAGCAGTTACCAGACTGGTTCCAAACTGGGAAAGGAGTATGTCAAGGCTGTTTATTGTCACCCTGCTTACTTAACTTATATGCAGAGTACATCATGTAAAATGCCAGGCTGGAAGAAGCACAAGCTGGAATCAAGATTGCCGGGAGAAATATCAATAACCTCAGGTATGCAGATGACACCACCCTTATGGCAGAAAGTGAAAAGGAACTAAAAAGCCTCTTAAAGTGAAAGAGGAGAGTGAAAGAGTTGGCTTAAAACTTAACATTCAGAAAACGAAGAGCATGGCATAGATGGGGAAACAATGGAAACAGTGAGAGACTTTATTTTGGGGGGCTTCAGAATCACTGCAGATGGTGACTGCAGCCATGAAATTAAAAGATGCTTGCTCCTTGGGAGAAAAGCTATGACCAACCTAGACAGCATGTTAAAAAGCAGAGACGTTACTTTGCCAACAAAGGCCCATCTAGTCAAAACTATGGTTTTTCCAGTGGTCATGTATGGATGTGAGAGTTGGGTTACAAAGAAAACTGAGCACCAAAGAATAGATGCTTTTGAACTGTGGTGTTGGAGAAGACTCTTGAGAGTCTCTTGGACTGCAAGGGGATCAAACCAGTCAATGCTAAAGGAAATCAGTCTTGAATATTCATTGGAAGGACTGATGCTGAAGCTGAAGCTCCAATCCTTAGGCCACATGACGCGAAGAACTGACTCATTTGCAAAGACCGCGATGCTGGGAAAGATTGAAGAGAGAAGAGAAGGGGACGACAGAGGATGAGATGGTTGGATGGCATCAGTGACTCGACGGACTTGAGTTTGAGTGAGCTCCAAGAGATGGTGAAGGAAAGGAAAGCCTGGCAAGCTGCAGTCCATGGAGTGTCAAAGAGTCGGACACGACTGAGTGACTGAAGTGAACTGGCTGACCTCAGGCAGGATGGGAAACTGTCAGGCAGTCCTCCTTGAAGATCCCATTGTCACCTTCCCAGTGAGCAATTCTTTGTATCCTGCTGCCCTGATTCCCTCACTCCCTGTGGAGATCCTCTACAACCCCCAGAGGTTATGGAGACTATTTACCTGGGTCGACTGGATCTGTCAGATAAGCCTCTGGGCGATGCTGATTGGGACTTGTTTCGGCAGGAGGGTCAGAGAGACGCAGGGAATGCAGGGGCAATGAAGAGAAGCGAAAGGCAAAGGAGAAAAAGAAAGATATTCCCATCTGAGTGCAGCGTTGCAAAGAATACCAAGGGGAGATAGCAAAGCCTCCCCCAGTGATCAATGCAAAGAAATAGAGGAAAACAATAGAATGGGAAAGACCAGATCTCTTCAAGAAAATTAGAGATACCTAGGGAACATTTCAGGCAAAGATGGGCACAATGAAGGACAGAAATGGTGCGGACCTAACAGAAGCAGAAGATACTAAGAAGAGGTGGCGAGAACACACAGAACTGTGCAAAAAAGATCCTCACGACCCAGATAACCACGATGGTGGGATCACTCCCCTAGAGCCAGACATCCTGGAATGCAGAGTCCAGTGGGCCTTAGGAAGCATCACTACAAACAAATCTAGTGGAGGTGATGGAATTCCAATTGAGCTGTTTCAAATCTGCCAATATGATGCTGTGAAAGAGCTGCACTCAATATGCCAGCAAATTTGGGAGACTCAGCAGTGGCCACAGGACTGGAAACGGTCAGTTTTCATTCCAATCCCAAAGAAGGGCAATGCCAAAGAATGCTCAAACTACCTCACAATTACATTCATTTCACATGCTAGCAAGGTCATGCTCAAAATATTTCACACTAGGCTTCTACAGTATGTGAACCAAGAACGTCCAGATGTACAAGCTGGATTTAGAAAGGCAGAGGAACCAGAGATAAAATTGCCAACATCCATTGGATCATTGAAAAAGCAAGAGAGTTCCCAAAAAACATCTGCTTCATTCAGTTCAGTTCAGTTCAGTCACTCAGTCATGCCTGACTCTCTGCGACCCCATGGCCTGCAGCACGCCAGGCCTCTCTGTCCATCACCGACACTCGCAGAGCTTGCTCAAACTCATGTCCATTGAGCTGGCGATGCCATCCAACCATCTCATCCTCTGTCGCCCCCTTCTGCTCCTGCCTTCAATCTTTCCCAGCATCAGGGGCTTTTCCAGTGAGTCAGTTCTCCGCATCAGATGGCCAAAGGATTAGAGCTTCAGCTTCAGCATCAGTCCCCTCAGTGAATATTCAGGATTGATTTCCTTTAGGATTGACTGGTTTGATCTCCTTGCAGTCCAAGGAACTCTCAAGAGTCTTCTCCAGCATTGCAGTTCAAAGCATCATTTCTTCAGTGCTCACTCTTCTTTATGGTCCAACTCTCACATCCATACATGACTACTGGAAAAACCATTGCTTTGACTAGACAGGCATTTGTCAGCAAAGTGATGTCTCTGCTTTGTAATATGCTTTCTAGGTTGGTCATAGCTTTTCTTCCAAGGAGCAAGTGTCTTTTAATTTCATGGCTGCGGTCACCATCTGCAGTGAATTTGGAGCCCCCCACCCCAAAATAAAGTCTCTCACTGTTTCCATTGTTTCCCCGTCTATTTGCCTTGAAGTGATGGGACTGGATGCCATGGTTTTAGTTTTCTGAATGCTGAGTTTTAAGCCAACTTTTTACTTTTCTCTTTTACTTTCATCAAGAGGCTTTTTAGTTCCTCTTCACTTTCTGCCATAAGGGTGGTGTCATCTGCATATCTGAGGTTATTGATATTTCTCCTGGCAATCTTGATTCCAGCTTGTGGTCATCCAGCCCGGCATTTCACATGATGTACTCTGCATATAAGTTGAATGAGCAGTGACAATATACAGCTTTGACGTGCTCCTTTTCCTATTTGGAACCAGTCTGTTGTTCCATGTCCAGTTCTAACTGTTGCTTCCTGACCTGCATGCAGATTTCTCAGGAGGCAGGTCAGGTGGTCTGGTGTTCCCATCTCTTGAAGATTTTTCCACAGTTTGTTGTGATCCACACAGTCAAAGGCTTTGGCGTAGTCAAGAAAGCAGAAATAGACATTTTTTCTGGAACTCTCGTGCTTTTTCGATGATCCAACAGATGTTGGCAATTTGATCTCTGGGTCATCTGCCTTTTCTAAGTCCAGCTTGAACATCTGGAAGTTCACCGTTCACGGTCTGCTTCATTGACTGTGCTAAAGCCTTTGACCGTGTGGATCACAGCAAACTGTAAAGATGAAGAGTTACGTAGAACTGTCCCCCCTATATGCACAGCTGCCACTGGGGAGTTTTCTCAGGGTTGATGGAGGGACTTGAAACAGCAGGTCTGTAAACTCAACCGAGAAGGGCTCCTGTTCCCTAGGAAAGAAAACAGAAACTAGTGGAAACGTGAAAGTCCCAAAGACGCTGGTGGGGAGCAGCAGGGAGGCAGGAGTGTCCCTTGGGGGGGGACATCAGCGGCCTGGGTCTCCAGTCCACTGCCACCCTGGTGTGGGAGGCAAGCGCCCGCTTCCTGCAGACCAGAGGAGGGGGCCTTGGGAGTTGGGTGTGTGTGTGTGGGTGGGACTAGGCTGGGGAGGACTCAGGAGGCTCCAGCCTCAGCCAATCCGACTGTGCTGCCTCTGGGGAGGGTCCCCAGCAAGATCCCAGAGGATCTTTGTCCACGTCCAGGGTCCAGGCCATTGGGGCTGGGAGACCAGGTTGCCCGGGTAGAAATGAGCCTGAGGCTCTCTTGGCTGACTTGTCACTCGGACCTCTTCCGTGGGGTGGCGCCCTAGAGACAGCAGGATCGGGGCACCTGCCTCCTGCCGCACTTTGGCCCTGGGAGGGAAGACAGCAGGTGGACAGCGCTTTCTGCAGTGGGAGAAGGCAGGGTCCAGGGTTCACAAAGAAGAGCAGGAATCCCATGTGGACCTCAGCAGAGGTTCTCCGCCCAAGACAGGGCAGAGTCAGCCCTGCCAACAAGCCAGGGTGTGGCTTCTTCACAGGACGTTCTCAAAACCAAGGCCCAGAGTGGGGCTGAGTCTGAACAAAGTTCATAATCATAGACTATCACACAACAAAGTGCATTTAGTAATATAAAGCTTACGAATGTGACGTGTGTCGGAGGAAGCAAATTACCCAACGAGAAGCACAGTTCCACCATCCACGTGCTTGCTCGTGCAATCCCTCAGTCGTGTCTGACTCTTGGTGACCCCATGGACTGTGGCCAGGCCACTGTGACCAGGCTCCTCTGTCCATGGGATTTTGCAGTTAAGGATACTGGTAGCTCTTTCCTCCTTCAGGGGATCTCCCCAACTCAGGGGTTGAACCCGCGTCTCCTGTGTCTCTTGTGCGAGCAGGTGGATTCTTTACCACAGTGCCACCTGGGAAGCCCTCTGCCATCCACAGGAAAATATAAATATCAAGTATTAAACCCGCTCTGCTGGCATTTTACTGCATTTTAACTTGGTTGAGATAAAAATGTACACGTTTACAGTTATGTCTTTTTCACTTAACAGTATAAGAGAAGCATTTTCTTATGTTGTCATAAACTCTTTGGTTTGAAAGCACCATTTTTAATGGCTGCTTAAGCAGCGTGTGGATACACCACGTTTCCTCAGGTACTGCTCTACTTTTTAATGTGTTTATTACTTATCCTTCTATTTGGCTGCACCAGGTCTTAGGTGGGGCATGCAGGGTCTTTCATCTTCGTTGTGGCATAAAGGATTTTTAGTTTTGACGTGTGGGTCAGGGGTCTAGTTCCCTGACCAGGGACGGAACCCAGGGCCGTTGCAATGAGAGTGTGGAGTTTTAGCCACTGGACCACAAGGGAAGCCCTTTCCCTATTACTGATCAGTAAAGGGTTCCCATGCTGCCCTGGTGGCTCAGCTGGTAAAGAATCCGCCTGCAGTGCAGGAGACCTGGGTTTGATCCCTGGGTTGGGCAGATCCCCTGGAGAAGGGAAAGGCTCCCCGCCCCAGTGTTCTGGCCTGGAGAATCCCGTGGACTCTATGGTCCATGGGGTTGCAAAGAGTCGGACACGACTGAGCAACTTTCACTTTTGAGTGGTTTATACTTTTGCTCAAAGGACATGTTAATACATATTTTCAATATTTTGGATTTTTGTTAGGATAGTTTAGAAAAAGTTAATTAATGGACCAAAGTATCAACACTTTTTCAGGCTTCAGATGCTTATTGCTGGACTGCTTTCCGAAGAGCCACACTGGTTTCCTCTCCAGGTGGGCCTGGATGAGATCGCCCTCACCCTCTGTCCTTACTGAGAGGAACGTCCCTGGACCACCAGCCAGGGCTCCTCCTCCTGGCCCGCCCCCCACAGGAGATGCCGCCTTTGCCCCAAGGGGCCACAGGTGGAGGTGCCTGAGCAGCAAGGCTGGGGAATACAAGTTTCATTTCCCTCAGACCCTTGTGAGGCAGGAATGAGAAGAGGCAGCGTTTCTGGAGTGTTGAAACTGGGAATGCCAAATGAAGCCAGTGAGAGAGAGGGCAGCTTGGTGTCGCTTGCCATGACGTCTGAGTGGGGGAACAAGTGCGTGCTGACCGTCCGGAGCAGGTTGAGTTAGGCTTAGGGTCCTTCCACCTTCCTCCTACGGCTCCCCGCGGGCTCAGCGGTAAAGAATCGGTCTGCCAACGCAGGAGATGACGGTTCCATCCCTGGGTGGGGAAAATCCCCTGGAGAAGAAAAATCCCCTTGCAGTATTCTTGCATGGGAAGTTCCACAGACAGAGGAGCCTCGTGGGCTACATACAGTTCAAGGTCACAAAGAGTTGGACACGACTTAGTGACTAAACAACAATGACCTTCCTCAGGAAAAGTGACCACACTTCCCAGGCTTCCGTGCAGCAAGCTGTGGAGAGGTGACTAGCCCGGTGACTGACCACAGGCGGCCGGGATACCCGCCTTCGTCCTTTGCTCCCTTGCGGGCTGCACGGTCATGACGCCTGGGGCGTGAGCAGCCACTTGGAACCAAGTGGTGGATCCGCGTGCTTTCGGTGACCAAGTTTCTCACCGGCCCGGCAGCACTGCCTCCAATGCCACTTATGGGAGCGAGAGGCGCACAGGCTTGTTTCAGCCGCTGCTTCGTGGGGGGGTCTCTGTCACACGAATCTGAACACATTTGCCCAGACTCCTCCAGAGTCTCGCAGTTCTGTGCTCCCAGTTCCTTCCCTTGCCTTTGCCACCTCAGGGTGCAGTCCCTGCTGCCGGCACTGCCGTGGGGGCCCCCAACCAGACACGCGGGCGGGGCCAGGTCATCCCGCGGAACCTGGAGGCGCCGCCATCCGCGGGTCTGCTGCGCGGGTTGCCTGGGCTGCACAATGCGGGACTCCAGCCTCCTGGCCCCCGCGACACCGACGTGGGACCTGCTCTCCTCCAGCTGCCCCCGTGCCGCCCAGCATGTCCGCCTGTTTTCTGCCCTGAACCCCTGCCCTGCAGCTGTCAGAGCTTGGACACCCTCCCTCCCTGCTGGGGGCAGTCCACCGTGCCCCAGGACAGTCTCCCTCAGGGGGCCCGGAGCCGCCTCCCGCTGCTGCCCTGACCACGGGTGGGGTACGGCCCCTCTCAGTCCTTCATTCCTGACCCCCCACCTCCTCCGGCTAGCAAGCGGCCCCAGGACCCCCGGGCTCCCCCTCCCTGAGCTGCGGTGCACACAGCAGGGATTCTGGGTGGAGCAGACTGTTTTCTTTCTGGCGTCTGTCTCATCTTCCGTCGTCCCGGCCCCAGTTTCTCCTCCAAAGGACGCGACGCTAGACGTGGAGGGTGGGAGGCTTGGTGCCCCAGAGGGGCCTGGGGACGGTGCGTCCAGGCGTCAGGAGAGTGAAGGGAGCAGGGAGCGGGGTTATGGGAGGCGCTCCCCTCCCCCTAAAGGATGCCGATCTAACACTTACGGCAGGGGAACGCTCCTCTGCAGGTGAGCTGAGAGCCTCTGGTGGGTGCCCGAGGCCCCGGAAGGCGTCCCAGGCCCCGGGGGAGAGGGGTGTGCCTTCCGGCCGGCAGGCACGGGCCGCTCCCCGGCGGCACAGGGACCCGAGGACGAGGAGGGCGGGGAGGAGGGAGGGGTGAGTCCCACGCGGAAGTCAGGTAGGACCGCGGGGCGGTCTCCAAGCCACACTCGGGTTCCCAGCGGCGCTGGGGCTGCCTCACCTCGGGACCCGCCGACCCTGAGCCCAGCGCGACCACCGGCATGCGGGTGAGTCCGCGCGAGGCCACGCCCGCCGGGACCGCCCGCCTCCGTCCGGGTCTCCTGCAGAGTGGGAGGGGGCCGGCAGGGGCTCGTGCCCCCCGCCCGCGTCCCCCGCTCCCCCGGGGCTGGGGCAGGACGGAAGAAAGGGCTCGCCTCCTGCGCCGGGAGCCCCCGGGAGAGCGGGGTCGGGGGGGCGTGGCCACCCCCGGGCGCTGAGCCCGGAGCCGGACCCCAGACCTCGCGGCTCCGTCCGGTGGGCAGGGGGCTGGGGAGACCCAGGGTGGCCGGCAGGGCCCTCCGCTCCCTGGGGGTTCTGCCTGGGCCGGGGTGGGAGTCGCTGAAGGCTGCTGGATTCGGAATCTGGGGGCAGAGCAGGAGAGCGTCCGGGAGGACTTCCTCTCTTTCCTCCGCCAGGGACGAGGTCTCGAGGCCCGGGCAGCCGTGGGTGGCCGGGAGGAGACCCGAGCTGAGGTGGAGAGCGAAACCCGCCTCCCCGCCCTCCTCCGGGCGCTCCCAGGTGTGGGCCAGGCAGGTGGCCTGGCACTCCGCCTCGGCTGCTCCAGGGCTGTGGAGCCTTGGCAGTGAGGCTGGTTCCCAGACCAGCCCTGTGCTGTGGGGAGGTGGGGGGCCTGGGGCTGGGGGGAGGTGGCCTGGGGATGGGGTTGGAGGGTGGGGAGGGAGCTAAGGCGAAAAAAATCATCCTTTGGGCCAAGACAGACACAGACAGCAGAGAGAGAGCTCCGCCCCAGCCAGATCTAAGCATCCCCTTCCCCTGCCAAATCCCTTCCATTTCCCACCCCCACCCCTGGCCCCAGCTGCAGTCCAAGCCCCACCGCTGCCTGTGCAGCCCTCTGGCCTCAGTGCAGTTCAGTCTCTCAGGTGTGTCCGACTCTGCAACCCCATGGCCCGCAGCACGCCAGGCCTCCCTGTCCATCACCAACCCTGGCAGAGCTTGCTCAGACTCATGTCCATTGAGTAGGTGATGCCATCCAACCATCTCAGCTTCTGTCGTCCCCTTCTTCGATCTTTCCCAACATCAAGGTCTTTTCCAACGAGTCAGTTCTTCGCATCAGGGGGCCAAAGGATTGGAGCTTCAGCTTCAGCATCAGTCCTTCCAATGAATATTCAGGACTGATTTCCTTTAGGATGGACTGGTTGGATCTCCTTGCTGTCCAAGGGACTCTCAAGAGCCTTCTCCAACACCACAGTTCGGAAGCCCCCTGGTCTAGCTTCTGCTAACTGCTGGTCTCACCTCCTGGCGGCCGCCCTCTTACCCCTTACACTTCGGCAGAGCTGAAGTGCTGAGCACCGAGTCTCTGGAGCAGGTCCCTGGACACCAGCTGTGTGCTGCCCCTCAGGCCCTGTCCACACTGGGCTCCCTCCCCTGCCAAGCAGGTACCCGCCTCTCCAGGCCCGTGTCCACTCACGCTGGGCACTGCCTGTGAGGGCTGCACTCACAGCAGGCCGCCTCTGGGGTGGATGACCAGACAGACATGTGATCTGACAAATGAGATGGACGGACAGAGGGAGGCATGGTGGGAAGGAGGGCCAAGGGAGCAGGGAGGCAGATGACAGGACTCGGAGGACAAGGAAGCCGGGACCCCCCTGGCGGCCCAGGGGCTGGGACTTGGCGTGCTGCAGGGTGCGTTGGTTAGATCCCTGGTCAGGGGGTAAGATCCTGCATGCTTCATGGTGTGGCCCCCAAAAGGTGAGGAAACAGCCCGATGGGGGATCGCACGCATGGGCAGGCCTCTCCCCATCTGAGCATGGGGGTGATGAAACCACTGCTTGCTGGTGGGGCCTAGCCAGGGGAGCGTGGAGTGCTGGCTGGGCTGTGGTGTGACCCTAAGCCTGAGGCGGGCCACGGATGGTCGGGGGGAGGCCCCTGCCTGCTGCGTGCGGCTGGGGTGACGTCATTGCTCTAGGTAGGCTGCCCGGCCAGAAGGGTCGGGAGCTGGGGGGTAGGCACACCCGCACAACAGTCCCCACGCGCTGCCGGGGACCTGCAAGCTGCCTGGGCGTGGACAGGCAGCGTGTGGATCCCCAGGCCTGGCCTCCACGCCTGGGCTGGTCTCCCGGGGAGCTGCAGCCTCTAAAGAAGTCAAGCAGGCGGTGGGTGCGTCGACTGGGGCTCTGGCCTGGACTCAGTCCTGGGCCTGGCCCACTGGGTGCGTGGCCTGCAGGGAGTGGGGGCTGGAAGCCCCATGGAGGGCAACAGAGAGCCGGGTGCCTGGAACTTCCCCCGTCCATGTGCGCAGACTTGCTGGGGAGCTGCATGTGGTGGGGCTGGGACCCCCAAGGCCAAGCGGGCCCGGGGAGCCTCTGACCCTGCCTGGGCTCTGGGAGCCTGATGGGCACACGTGGCTTCCTGGAGGGGGGGCCTGGCGAACGGGGACAGCGGAACTCCCAGATACCTCGCCTCAGGTGCACCAAGCAGTCGGGTTGGCTGGAGGTGGGGGTGACTTTAGGGGAGCCTGGTTCTAATCCGTGAAGGCCTCTCTCCCTGGAGGACAGATGGGCAATGGACAGCCTGATCCTGGAGCCTGGGGCCCAGGCAGGTGGCCCGGGGATGGGGCCGCTGGGCACAGAGCGTGTGGGCACCAGGCGTCCGGACGTCGAGCGTGGGGTGGCTCGACAGGATGGGGCAGGGGACTTAGGCCTGGCTGCTGCTGCCCTTTCCCTGGGGGGACCAGGTCATGACCGGGGCGGGGCTGTGTCCCAGTGATGGGGGTCAGTGCCCGTGGGACCCCTCTGGTCCAGGTCACACAGCAGCCTCCAGGGAAGGCTGACTCCCCTTTTCCAAGAGGCTCTGGGTAACGCCCCAAAGTCATGTGATATCTCTGGGGAAAGACAGCTGCCCCAGCCTCATTTCTGGGGCCACTTGAGCATTAGCCTCCCGCTGCTGCCTTTGGAAGTCCCTCAGGCATGGTCCTCCCCAGGCTCCCTCCTCCTGTCTGGATCCCTGTGCCGTCCCTCCCCGCCCGGGACCCCGTCT
>NW_024070199.1:49117692-49150638 GCF_014754425.2 Oryx dammah
CCCCATCTCCCCGCCCCAGGGACCCCGTCTTCCTGCCCCAGGGACCCCATCTCCCCGCCCCAGGGACCCTGTCTTCCCGCCCTGGGGACCCCATCTCCCCACCCGGGGACCCCGTCTCCCCAGCTGGGACCCCGTCTTCCCGCTGCTGGTCCTGCCCACTCTTCAGCCTCAGGCTTATGTGAGGTAGCCTCTCTTTTTCCGCCTCAGTGGGCCTGCCGGCAAGGGACCCTCAGAGGGTCGTCCTGCAGGGGGTCCCGGCCCAGCAAGTGCAGGCCTCCTCCTGGGTCCGAGGTTGAGTATGTGAGGACCCGATTCACTCACGAGTTTGCCCCACGTGATGCTTCGCTCCTCTAGTGGGCAAGACACAGGACTGGCTGCTGGTGACGGACATGCACCGACGTCCCTTGTCCCCATCTACGTGAGACCTGACTCCCTTCGCTGAGACAGGCGCCTCAGCCCAGAGCGCACGCGCACAGCCCGGCCTGAGGAGGCGGCTTTCTCCTCGGCCCTGACCCCACTGCGGGTCCGGGTCCGAGGGCTGGGGCGGAAGGGGGCAGGCCTGCGGAGGGGCTGAGCGCTGGCGGGGCAGACGGCTGGGCGGGGGCTGTCCTGGGGCACGAAGACCCTGGCGACCCGGAACCGGCTGTTTTGTGGCTGAGACAGAGGGGAGAGGGGGGCAGACCCAGGCCTGGTTCTGGACCCAGTAGTTCCGGGTGTGTCTGGGGGGTGGGCATTTGGGGTCGAGTCCTGGATTTAGCAAAACAAAATAAAAAACAGGTCCCCAGTCAGCTGAATTTCACACGCACAACAGTATTTTTTTTTTAGTATAGGCTACGTCCCATGCGGTAATTGGGACATACTTACACCAAATGGTGTTTGTTGTTTATCTGAAATTCAAATGCGATGGGTGGCCTCTGTTTTCCCTGGTAGCCCTCAAGGGCAGACTGGCTGGAGCAGTCCAGTGAGGCTTTCTGGGGAGGAGGAGGGGAGCGGCAGGGGGAGCCGCAGGGCAAGGCCTGGCCAGGACGCCGAGCACTGGGCGGCGGGTGCATGGGGGTGGGGGGGTTGCAGGCTTGTGAGCCGGGCGGGGCTGCCCAGGGGCAGTAGTGGGTGGTGGGCTGGCAGCGGGCCCACAGTGGGATGGGGAGCCACCAGGCCCTTCAAGGAAGGCTCTCAATGACCCCAGGCCCTCATCCCTGGCTTCCTGTCCCTCCGGGGGGCCCTCGTGCTCCCTGGGGAGCTGCCGGCTGGGACACGGCTGGGACACGGCTGGGGCCCCTCTCACTGGGCACACGGCCTGGCCAGCCCTTTGCCAGGGCTGCAGGATGCTGCCTGCGTTGCATCAAGCCCCCCAAGGCTGGGAGAGGGGGGTTCTTGCCTGAGGACACAAAGCCTCAGCACCTGCTGGGCGCTTGGCTCCGGAGGCGGTGCCTTTCCCCGACCTCAGGCCCCAGAGGCGGTGCCTTTCCCCCACCTCGGGCCCCGATGACCTTCCTGCTTGCCTGCTCTGGTCCCCCATCTCCTGTGCCCCCTACTCCCTTCAGCCCAGTGGCTCTTCCAGAGAAGGGGCCCTGGGTCACTATGTCTCAAGCCCTCCTAGCCTGCTGTCTGCTCTTTGGGAATCAGTGAGGCCTTAAGACACCCCTCCCAGCTGGATGCCAGTCCCAGCATTTTCCGCTCCCCTACTCCTGTGTGTGCTGAGTTGCTCGGACCCTGTGCGGCTGTGTGGACTGTCGCCCACCAGGCTCCTCTGCCCACGGATTTCCCAGGCAAGAGGACTGGAGTGGGTTGTCATTTCCTCCCGAGGACCTTCCCGACCCAGGGGTGGAGCCCACGTCTCCTGCACTGGCAGGCAGGTCCTTTACCACTGTGCCACTTGGGAAGCCCCCGACTGCTACTTGTGCAGTTTTTGCAAATTTGTACGTTTTCCTAAAGTGTCACAAAGACAGTGCAGGGCCTGCTGTGCCTGTTGCCTGGGGTGCGGTGCAGGTGAAGAGCCTGACTCGGCCTGGACTCATGTCACCGGCTTTTCCGAGTGTATCGTGCAGGCCCCCCGCGGCACCATCGCCGCGTCCCCATGGCCCTTCCCGTCTGTGATGGCCTCTCGGTCCCCCTTGTCCTTGGCTGCCTGACTCCGGGGTCTGCTCGCTGGGGCTCGCCTCCTGCTGGGACGGGGCCGTGGGCTTTCGGGACCACGAGCTGCTGCGCGCCATCGCCTGGGCCGGCGTCTCCCGGGTTGGGGGCCTCTGCCCGGCCTCTCCTCTGTAAAGTGACTTGTTTCATACTTTCTTATGAAAGTTAGTCACTGAGTCCCAGCCACCCTCAACAGGGAGGATTTCACCCCCCGGAGGGAGGAGCATAGAAGGACGTTCGTTAGTGAAAGTGTTCGTCACTTGGTGGCGTCTGACTCTGCCGCCCCACGGACTGTAGCTCACCAGGCTTCTCTGTCCATGGGGCTTCCCAGACGAGAATACCGGAGTGGGTTTCCATGTCCTTTTCCAGCGGGTCTCCCCAACCCAGGAATCAAACCCACGCCCCCTGTGTCTACAGCACGGCAGGTACATTCTCTACCACTAGCGCCACCCGGGAAGAAAACTGACGAGAACTTGGATTATTTCCACAATTTTGGTATGGAATATCCAGTACTCTTGCCTGGACAATCCTATGGACGGAGGGGCCTGGTAGGCTGCAGTCCATGGGGTCGCACAGAGTCGGACACGACTGAAGCGATTTAGCATAGCATATGCTAGTGTGCGCACCTTTGTCTGACTCCAGAGGAGGCCGGGGGCAGGTCTGGGAGTTTTCTCAAATTCAGGCACCAAGGCCTGCACAACAGCAGCACACAGGGGTGCTGCTGAGTCACCCTGGCTTTTTTTTTTTTTTTTACACATAGCTTATTTTCAATATTATATGATTTTCAGGTGATTTACAGTGTTATGTTACATTCAGTATTTTTATAGATCACCACGTTTTTTTTTTTTGGTCACAATGTGCTTGCCGGGTCTCAGTTCCCTGACCCTGGACTGAAGCCCGGCCCCGGCAGTGCCGGGAACTCCCACGCCTGGATGGTTAACACTGACTGTGAAACGTTTGCTGCCAAGCCGGGGGACGGTGGTGCCTGCATCTTCCAACGGCTTCACCCTCGAGGTCCATGTTTTCACCTGGGCGCTCCTCTTCTGTGAAGTGTCCATTTGCATCTTGGCCCATTTTCACTGGGCTGCCGGCCTTTTCTTATGAATTCAGGGTGCTCTTTGTATGTTTCCAAACGAACCTTGCCAGCCATTTGTGCTGCAGCCTCAGTGTGCACGTAGCCCCACCGGAAACCACCCCTTTGGTGCCAGAGCACCCAGCCTGGGAGGCGCTCTAGTGTGGCAACGAGTACCAGCCTCTGTTCCGTCTGCGCTTCACCCCCAGGGAGAAGAGAGTCTCCGGACCCTGCTGCCGGCTGAGGGTGAGAGCCTCCCGCTGATGGACATCAGTGCTTGCGAGGTGAGCCTGCATGAACCCCTCCTGGGCTTGGTCCCACTGCCCCACGCCCTGCACCCGGCCTGCTCTGGTTGCCAGCCCTGGGCCCCACGCGCCTTTCCTTTAGACCGAGGCCCCCGAGCTGTGGGACTATGTGTTTGTGGTCGATCGTCGCACCCAGAGAAACCCTGGGCAGGTCCAGCGGCAGCGGCGGTTCCTGGAAGAGCTTGAGAACCAGGGCTTTCGCTACAAGGTGGGCGGGCTGAGGGCCCTGCCTGGGTGCAGCGGTCACAGGGGGCTGGGTGGGTCCTAGGAAGGAGTCTGGGGAGGTTGCCTGTGGCCTCATGCCAGACATGGAGGGGACAGACTGTTGGCCTTGGATGAAGGGGGAGGGTCCCAAGGTGGGGCAGAGGGTCTCATGCTGCCCCGACCCTCAGGCAGTGGAGGACCAGGAGAAGGAGTTCTTCGGGATCCGAGCTGACAGTAGAATCTTTGACCGGTACCGGAGACTTACGGAGCCCGAGGACACGGCCCCCAGAGGGGAGCCGTCCAGGCCAACTTCCATCCAAGCCACCAGCAGGTGAGAGACTGGCCCACGGTGGGGCCAGATGGACCCCTGCTCACCTACATGGTGGTCCAGACAGGCAGCAAGGCTCCCAGGTGTGGTCCCGGGGCAGAGGCCACAGGCGGCAACCGTCTGTGCCTTACTTACCATGGCTCTAAGACTGGAAAATGTGCTTGAAGGTTACGTCTGGGACTGTGTCCCCAGATGCAGACCAGAAGCCGGCCTGAAAGGGCGGCTGGCATTTGGAGAGGCTGGGAGGACTCTCCTGGCTGTCCCACCTGGGTTCTGAGGTCGTCTCCCTGGATTCAGTCTCCACCTCTTTTCTCCAGACTGAATGCCCTTCTCTGGACATCTGTCCCTGCCTCCCAGGCACTGCACACCTCCTGTCTCTCTCTAGGAACCTGCTTCTCCCCACACCCCGCCTCCAACACCTTCCTGGTCCTAGGCCAGCCCTCTGAACTCCCCGGGGGCCAGTCAGGGAGGTCAACAAAGAACACTCTGGGAGTTTGGATATGAGGCAATGGAGGGGGTGCTTCCTGTGAGCTCAGAAGAACTGGCTGGCTTGGGAGGACACATGAGTAGAGGCAGCTTGTTGGAGCCTGGAAGGAGCAGGCTGTGGGGAGGGCCCTGGGACACCTGGGCGGCTGTGTCTCATAGGAGGGGTTCCAGAGGAGCAGGATCTGTAGTCAGATGCCTGGGCGTGCCACCTCCTGGCTGTGTGGCCTTGGCCAAGTTACTCACCCTCCCTGAGTTTCAGCCTCTCATAGGCAAATGGCTCACAGGGGTGGGTGTAAGGAGGACCTATGTGTGCACATACAGGGTGTGCGGTGAACACCTTGGGGCTCCAGGTGGGAGGTGTGATTGGAGGTGCAGAATCCTGGAGGAAGCTGGACTGCCAGTTGTAGGGCTGAGCACTGGGGCCTTGGGATGGGAGAGACCACCCTGAGGGAGGCCCACCCCGCAACCACGGCGCAGCTGGACCCTGGAACCATTCGAGGAAGCGTGCTCCCAGATGAGCCCTGGATTCTGGGCTCTGGTCAGGCAGTCCCGGCTGGTCGTCTGGGGGTTCTGCCAGGATGAAGAGGAGCCTGGAACCTGGCCAGACAGAGGACCCTCCTGAACCAGCTCTTGTGTTCTAGAATCCGAATTGTCGACTTTGTCCTGAACAGCAAGACGGCAGCGGGTGGTAAGGACTGGATGGGCAGGTGGCCTGTGCCGCAGTGCTCCAGGAGGGGCGTCGCATGGGGAGAACGGGACAGAGTCCTCCCTCATCCCCGCCCCTTCTGACCTGAGAACCCCTCTGACCACCAGACACGCTCCAGGATTTGGTGAAGGATGGGGTCTTTGAGGCTGGGTTCCCCCTGCACAAGGTGAGGAGTGGGCCGGCTGGGAGAGGCCCTGAGGGCAGGACTTGAGGCAGGAAGCTCTCACTGTGTCTCACCTGTGCCCAGGGGGAGGAGCACCTAGAGAAGAAATGGGCCCGGTGGAGAAGCATGTTCCAAAGGCAGCCAATTAGTGATATCAGGTACTACTGCCCTCGCGGACACACCTGCGCCCCCCGCAGGCAGGCTGCCCCTCTGTAGATACGCCGATGCCTTCAGCAAACACTGGCGAACCATTTAGACACACGTTTAGATGCCCTCGGTACACTCCTTGCCCCCAGCATGGCAAGCTTCACCCAGGCGTTGGCCGTCACCCCTGGTGGGAGTGGCCCTGACGGGACGCTGTGCCCGTAGGGACTACTTTGGAGAGAAAGTGGCCCTGTACTTCGCCTGGCTCGGCTGGTACACTTACATGCTGGTGCCTGCCGCAGTGGTGGGCCTCATCGTCTTCCTGAGCGGGTTTTCCCATTTCGAAGCCAGCCAGATAAGGTGGGCGGGGCCAGGAAGGGGCGGGGCCGAAGTGGAGGGTGGGGCGGGGCCGGGGAAGGGGCGGTTCAGGGAGGGGCCCCTCGAGGGTCCACAGGAAAGCTCGGCGGCCAACTCGGTCCCTGCGCCCTCAGCAAGGAGATCTGCAAGGCCCACGACATCTACATGTGCCCTCGAGGCGACCACAACCGCAGGTTCCAGCGGCTCTCAGACACCTGCGCCTATGCCAAGGTTTGCGCGGGGTGGGGGGCCCTGCGGCCGCTGGTCCCGGGGAGGCGGGCCCAGCAGGTCCTCCCGGGGAAGGGCAGGCCTGGGCCGGGGGTTGGGGAAGGCCGCCCCAGCCCCACGTGCCCCTCCCTCCAGCTCACCCACCTCTTCGACAACGAGGGCACCGTGCTGTTCGCCATCTTCATGGCGCTGTGGGGTGAGTCGCGCGGACCGGGGGTCACCCGAGCAACACGCGTGGACGCGCCCCTGAGGCCTCTGCTCTCTGCCGCAGCCACCGTGTTCCTGGAGCTATGGAAGCGGGAGCGAGCCCGAGTGGTCCTGCAGTGGGAGCTGTACGGGTGGGACGAGGACCAGGTGAGGCCGACCGGCGGCTGGCTCGGGCCCTAAGAGCAGCCGAGCCCGAGGGAGTCCGTGTCCAAGGGCTTCCCGTCGAAGGTTCCCGTGTCCAAGGGTTTCCCAAAACCGAGGGGGTTTCCGTATCCAAGGGCTTCCTGCTTCAAAGTTTCCTGTGTCCGAAGGGGTTCCGTGTCCGAGGGGTTCCACGCCCCAGGAGTTCTGTGTCTGAGTGGGTTCAGTGTCCAAGGGGTTCTTGTGTCTGAGAGGGTCCTCTGTCGGAGGAGGGATCCTGGGCCCCAGGGGGTTCTGTGTCTGAGGCAGTTCCGGCGTCTGAGGCCAGTTGGGTGCCTTCCACAGGAGGAAATGGCTCTGGGGCTCATCACCTGCCCGGACTACCAGCCGCGGCTGCACCAGCACTCCTACCTGCGGAGCACCGCCATCCTTCTCCTGTCCCTCTTGATGGTACTGAGCGCTGGGGCAGCCCCCTGAGCCCCGCCCACCCTGCCGCCGCCCCAGAGGCTGGCGAGCAGCTGGGGCAGCCCCCTGAGCCCCGCCCACCCTGCCGCCACCTAGATCTGCCTCATGATCGGCATGGCCCACGTCCTGGTGGTCTACCGAGTCCTGGCTGCCGCCCTCTTCAACTCGGCCTTGCCCTTCCTGGGGGAGCAGGTGACCACGGCTGTGGTGGTGAGCGGGGCCCTGGTTCACTATGTGATCATCATCCTCATGACCAAGGTAGGGGGCGGGGCGGGGCAGGGTGCGGGGCAGGGTGCGGCTCCGCCCAGGTCCAAGGTGAGCCTTGTCTCCCCTCCTGCAGATCAACAAATATGTGGCCCTGAAGCTTTGTGACTTCGGTGAGAGAAGGGCTTCGTGGGGGGAGGATTCAGGGTGGGGGTCTTGGAACCCTGGGGTGGGGAAATGGGGCCCATGAGAGGCCAGGGCATCCCGCCTGGGAGACAGCTGAGGGTCCCAGGCGACCCCAAGTTTTCAGGATATGGACAGGCGGGGCGTGGGCTGTCACTGGGGGAAGAGATGGGGGAAGGATGGCCCGCATCTCATTCCAGAGAAACCCAGGACCTTTTCGGAGCGAGAGAGCAAGTTCACCGTCAAGTTCTTCACGCTGCAGTTCTTCGCTCACTTCTCCTCCCTCATCTACATCGCCTTCATCCTGGGCAGGTAAGGGCCACCGGCTCTCACAGGCTCCCTCTGACTTATTTCTCCCCACCTCGGAAATGGAAACACCCGTTCTTTTTAATTTTTAAAATGAATCAAGCTCAGAACACGTGGAAACCTGATACAGAAATGTGTGAAAGAAGAGCACAGTCAACCCCCGACTGTCCAGTCAACGTCCCCAGAGATGACACTGTTGCGTCTCCCCAGATATTTTTACACATCTAAGTACACACAGATACTCCTGTTTTGAAATTTTTGCGTGTGTGTTTTGGCTGTGCACATGTGATGATCTGAGGCCACTCTCTAGTTGCGGCGTGAGGGCTTCTCCTTGCTGTGGCTCCTGTTGCAGAGCGTGGGCTCCGGGCACACGGGCTTCAGGAGTTGCGGTGCACCAGCGTTGTTGCCCTGTGGTGGCGTGTGGAATCTGCCTGGACCAGGGGCTGAAACTGTGTCCCCTGCACTGGCAGGCGGATTCTCGGCCACTGGGCCACCAGGGACGTCCCAGGCACACCACTGACATGAGTGGTTTGTCATGTAAATTGTCCTGTCTGCCTCCCCCTGAAAGCACACAGTAGGCACCTTCCATGTCCACAAGGGTGGGGAGGCTTTGTTTTTAAAGCCATACATGAGCGTTCCTTTGAGAGATGTTCTTGAATTCATTTAACCACAGTTGGTGGACATTCGGGTTAATTCCAGTTTTGAGCTTTGTAAGTAAAGTGGCAGTGGGCATCTCAGATACCAGGCACAGGCACACACTTCCCCTCACCTTCCAAATCAGTGACGTTAACATCTTGATTCGATGAACATTTTCTTGCCTTTTCGGAAGAACATGACTGCGCCACGTGCTCTCTGTGTTTGCTCAGCTTCTGTAAGTTGCACTGTTGCTGCTCACGCGCTGAGTCACGTGTGGTTCTTTGTGACCCCGTGGACTGCGGTGCGCCAGTCTCCCTGCCCTTCACCACCTCCTGGGGTTTGCTCAGACTCATTAACCTCAGACTCTCTAGCAGAACTTTGAAAACAGAAAACCCCTCCCAGTTCACTGAAAGACATCGTGCGGTCCTTGGAGAGGCCTTCCTGGCATCTGTTCCCGTCTCCAGGCTCTGCTTGGCCTTCCCATCCTGGCGAGCCCATCCCCCTCTGCCAGGGAGGACCCCAAGTTTTCCAGGGGCTTCCTGAGAAAGGGTGCGCAGGAGACCACCTGCGCAGGTCCCTCTATTCAGGGCCTCGCTGAGCGGCTGCTGGGGGCAGGGTGCTGCGCTGGGTGTGGTCTTCCTCAGGCTTGAGGGATAGCTTTGTTGGCTTCCAGGGTTCTGCCCCACAGGCCTGACGGCAACGCACTTCCGACTCTGCGTCTTCTCACTATCTTCCGTCTCCGGAAACTTCTTAGCAGTGTGAGTCGGTGGCTCTTTCTCATTGCATGTTGCTTCAGTCATTCACGCCTCTCTCCTCCACACACCAGCATTTCTGTCTCTACTGGACGGTCTCCACCATCACACAGACGCGCCTGCGTGTCCCTTTCAAACGCCCTTCTCCCCGTCGTGCCCAGTTTCTGGCATCCGCAGCCCATGCTTCTCCCGCCCCACACCGGGGCTGCTTCTGGCCGCTGACTGCTGCCCTTCTCCTGGCCTCTAAAGAGCACTTGACCCAGAACCCTGGTCCCTCAGACCCCGCTCCTGCCCTGTCTCCCTCCATAACCCTCACTCCTGCGCTGGCCAGGAATGCAGAATCCAGGCTGATCAAGTGGAAAGAAATTCCCGGGTGCTCGCTGGGCCTGGAGCCTCGGGTCCTTCCGTTTCAGTGATTTTCTGATGTGTCTGATAGCCCCCTCCTTTGGTTCCCTCTCTTCCCGTCTGGGAAATTCTTTTTGTTCGGAAATTGGATCTTCTGAATTTATCATCCAATTTTCTTCGCTTTTTCCTTCCATCCTTGTCCCAGTTTCTCAGAACTTTCCTTGGAGTGCATCACTTCTGCTGTGCTCTTAGCTTCAGAGTGCTCCTGTCGCCGTTTCAGGGTCTTCACAGCCCCCTCTTGGTGTTGCCTGGACACCGGGGTTTTCTCGCCTGAGAACGTGGCCTCTCTTCCTGCCACTGGCGCTGCTTCTGTTCCTTGCAAGTGTTTTCTGCTCTTTTGCTGACTGGCCTCTGATTCTGGTGTTAGAGACCTTCCTTCGATGTCTTATTCTTGGACACATGTCTTTAATTGAGAAAGGCATGTGCCAGGGTGCTCTGGACCACGTGTCTCCTGGTGGGGCCTCTTGCTCTGTCGGTTCCCGAAGGGGAATCCCTGGTGTCCTGCCTGGAGGAAGGAGGATGCCTTTGGTGTGCTGGGAGCCCAGCTGAGGGAGGGACAGCGCGGGGTCTCGGTGTCCATTGGCTCAACCCTGAGATCTGAGTCTTTGGTTGTTCAACCCCCTGGAAGTGTCTCTATCTTTTCGCTTGTGTAGGGGGATTAGAGATCAGATAGGAGGCCCAGGGGTTCAGCCAGGGGTGCATCCCATCCAGTGGGTGCCCCCGGCCCACCAGCGGGGCCCAAGTCCTTGGGTGCAAGGTGGGGCTGCCGGCTGTTCGGAGGGGCTGCCGGCTGTTCGGACGTCAGCCCCGCAGGTTCGATCCAGCCGGATGTGTTGAGTGGGCTGCAGGCCTCTCCAGTTCCCTCCCAGCTCTGAGGTGATGCCCGGCCGTGGGTGTCGGCAGCCAGCCATTTCAATTGAAAGCTGGGAGTGCACGTTTACGTGGAGATGAGCATTGCTAAAGCAACCTCCAGAAGCGCTGTGGTGATTCACAGAGACACACGCTGTGCGTGTGTGCACACCGCCTGCTGATCTGACCAACAAACGCTTCTCATCTTTCAAGGCGCCTTATTAAAACCTATTAGTGAGAACCCAGCTTCTTCCCAGATACTTATTGGTCATTAATTTCCGTTTCTATAAACTGTTCATATCATCTGAGCATTTTCGTAAACTCAAGATCAAATGGATTCTCTTTTGACGTTCTTAAAATCATGTCATGTTTTACTTTGCTTCTTTTTTGACCATTTCTTTGTCGTACAGCTCTTTATTTTTCCTGTTGTTTCCAGCTGCCTTTTCCCCCTTGCATGTCTATGCAAACTGTTTGTTGCACGGAGTCCCTTTGTCCATGGGACCCTCCTTGGGAGCCCTGCCTTCTCCCACACTGGGCTGGTTGCTCTCCACGCCTCCTGTGTATCTGTCTTCTTGGGACTTCCATTGCTGCTTTCCTGGGTTAGGACCATCATTTTTTGATTCCCAAGCCTCCTTCTTTCTTGATTTTTGCTTTCCTTTAATCTGAGAAGGTATATCGGAGAGGTAAATTTTCTGAATTCTTTCATGTCTCAAGGTGTCATGGTCTACCCTGGCACATGACTGATATGGCTGGGTAGAGAAGTCTAACTTCCAAACAGTTTTCCCCTGTAGAGCTTCAAAGACATTGCTCCTTTGTTGTTGAACATGCAAAATGGGTGATGAGAAGTGTGCAGAAAATCTGAGTTTTGTTTTTTCCTAGTTGACCTAGATTCTTTCCCGCTGGTAGAGGAATCTTCTGTTTAAAGTTAGGGTCCTCTCTTTAAGCAGGGGGACACTCGGGGTGAGTCTTTTCTTCCTGCACTGTGCTGGGCACTTGTCGGCACCTTCCAATGAAAAACCCATGTTCTGCTTACGCTCACTAACTTTTCTTATTTTTAACCTCAGATCTGTAGGCTTTCCCCTCGCTTCCTCTTCGTGTGAGTCCTGGTCCTCCCGGGCTGTCCTCTGCGCTTCTGCCTTTCTCTCTCGGGTAGCCCGTCTCTCTGTCTCTGCACTCCACGTCTGGAGAAAGTTCCCTCACTTTGTCTTTTTTTACTTCTGTTGTTTTCTTCTAAGAATTTTAAGACAGAGTCTTAATTTCTGAGAGATTTTTGGTCTTTGTTATCCTTATGGTGCCCTTTTCTTGTTTCCACAGACACAGTACTCTCTTGAAGACATCAATGTTCTTTTTTCCCCTTAAGTTTTTTTCTTTTAAATATCTGTTTGGCTGCACCGCGTCTTCGTCGCGGCCTGTGGGATCTAGTACCCTGGCCAGGGGTTGAGCCTGGGTCCCCGGGACGGGGGGCTCGGAGTCCTAGCCGCTGGGCCACCGGAGAAACCCCATTTCCTCTCCTCATCCCATTTCCTAAAGGGCCCATCTTCCTGGTCCTTTGCCGAAGTCCTCCTCTGTTGTCCAGCTGCTTTTCCTCACGACTGAAGACTTGCAGCCCTCCACTGACTTTGGATAATGAAGGGCTCAGTTGATTTTCCCTGGCAGGATGGAATATGTCTTTATGATAATAACTCACGTCATGGACACTCACACATTCTACCCTAAGTCATGTTCGTCAAGTGTAATCCACACAACAGCCCTACGGGGTAGGGACTCTAAACCCCACTTCACAGATGGGTTGATGGAGAAGGTAAGAAGCTCCTCAGGGTCACGTAGTCAGCAGGCGGAGGAGCAGACGAGGCCGACTCTGGCTCCTCCCGTGCGCCGTCCCTGCACGCTGCGCTTCTGGGCGAGGAGGCGAAAGCCTAGGCAGCCTCTCGTGTTCCTCTGAAGGCAGCTTCTTTCTGTTACGAGTTTATCAGTACATTTCTTCACAGTTCCTATTTCTCATGCCACGCTCAGAAAGGCCTCCCGCGCCTCAAAATTAAAAATGTGTTCAGCTGTGATTTCCTTTGTGCTTATGGTGTGAATATTTTTAAACACTCAGATCTTTGATCCACAGGAACTGGTTCTGCTGCAAGGGGCACAGGAGGGAAGCTTGTTTTGTTTCCAAGTGACAGCCAGCTGTCCCCAAACCATCTGCTGACTATTCCATCACCACCACCACCTTCTGGACCCACCAAGTCCCATCATTTGCCTGAATGTTTCGCTCTTTCTGTGAATTCTGGTCATTTTAGTCTAGTATCTTACTGTGTAATTATTACTGTTACGCTTTACTAGCATTAATTTTATTTTTCTCTTCTTTTTCACTTTTCCTTTTTTGTAGTTATTTACATGTTTATTCTTCCAGGTGAACTTTAATTTTTGTCAAACTCCATCAAAATTCTGTGGGGTTTGCCTTAGGATTGCAGGGAAGTTATACATTCTTTTAGGGAGAACTGACATACATACTGTATTAATTTTCTTTTACCACAACTTAGTGCCTTTAAACAATACACGTTATGAACAGTTCTAGAGGCCGAGTCCAGAAAGGGCCTTGCTGGACTAAAGTCAAGGTGTCAGCAGGGCTGCATTCTGTCTGGAGACCCCCAGGGAGAATCCGCACTGTTGCTCCCTTCAGCTTCTGGAGGCTGCCTGGAGTCCGTGGCTCCTGGCCCCTTCCTCCTGCGTCTGCGCAGCCAGTGGCGTCAGGCTGAGTCCCTTTCGTTTCGTCATCCCCGACTCTCCTCCTTCCTCAGTCAAGGGCTCTGGTGATTAAAGTGGGCACACGTAGATCGCCCAGGGCTCTCTGTCCTTTTTAAGGTCTGCTGACTGGCACCCTACTGCTGCCGTGTCATATAACAAATGCCAGGAATCACGATGTGGACGTCCTTGGGGGCCTGTCGTTGTATCTGTCTCAAGCATACGATCCTAATATTTTCTGTCAAAGAACAAGGCTTCTCTATGCAAGTCTTGTTTGGATGCTCTTTAGCTGGCATGTGAACTCTGCCCTCAGCTCAGTCGCTCAGTCAGGTCTGACTCTTAGTGACCCCACGGACTGCAGCACGCCAGGCTTCCCTGTCCATCGCCAGCCTCCAGAGCTTGCTCAAACTCACGCCCATCAAGTCGGGGATGCCACCCAAGCATCTCGTCCTCTGTCGTGCCCGTCTCCTCCTGCCTTCAGTCTTTCCCACCATGATTTTCTTTTCTAATGAGTCAGCTCTTCGCATCACGGTGCCGAACTATTGGAGTCTCAGCTTCAGCATCAGTCCTTCCAGTGAATATTCAGAACTGATTTCCTTTCTCATTGACTGGTTGGACCTCCCTGTAGTCCGAGGGACTCTCAAGAGTCTTCTCCAATAACACAGTTCAAAAGCATCAATTCTTCAGCGTTCCGCTTTCCTTATAGTCCAACTCTTACATCTATACATGACATTTGAAAAACCATAGCTTTGACTAGACGGACCTTTGTCAGCAAAGTAATGTCTCTGCTTTTTAATATGCTGTCTAGGTTGGTCATAGCTTTTCTTCCAAGGAGCAAGCATCTTTTAATTTCATGGCTGCAGTCACCATCTGCAGTGATTTTGGAGCCCCCAAAAATAAAGTCAGCCACTGTTCCCATTGTTTCCCCATCTATTTGCCATGAAGTGATGGGACTGGATGCCATGATCTTAGTTTTCTGAATGTTAAGTTTTAAGCCAACTTTTTCACTCTCCTCTTTCACTTTCATCAAGAGGCTCTTTAGTTCTTCTTCGCTTTCTGTGTCATCTGTATAACTGAGGTTATTGATATTTCTGCTGGCAATCTTGACTCCAACTTGTGCTTCATCCAGCCTGGCATTTTGTGTGATGTACTCTACATATAAGTTAAATAAGCAGGGTGACAATATACAGCCTTGACATTTTTCTTTCCCAGTTTGGAACCAGTCTGTTGTTCTATGTCCAGTTCTAACTGTTGCTTCTTGACCGGCTTATGGATTTCTCAGGAGACAGGTCAAGTGGTCTGGTATTCCCATCTCTGGAATTTTCCACAGTTTATTGTGATCCACACAGTCAAAGTCTTTGGTATAGTCAATAAAGTGGAAGTAGATGTTTTTCTAAGTAGAATTAGATGTTTTTTCTGGAACTCTCTTGCTTTTTTGATGATCCAGCAGATGTTTGCAATTTGATCTCTGGTCCTTCTGCCTTTTCTAAAACCAGCTTGAACATCAGGGAGTTCACGGTTCACGTATTGCTGAAGCCCCGCTTGGAGAGTTTTGAGCATTTCTTCACTAGCGTGTGAGATGAGTGCAGTCGTGCAGTCGTTTGAGCATTCTTTGGCATTGCCTTTCCTTGATTGGAATGAAAACTAACCTTTTCAGTCCTGTGGCCACTGCTGAGTTTTTCCAATGTGTTGGCATATTGAGTGCAGCACTTTCACAGCATCATCTTGGAGGATTTGAAACAGCTCAACTGGAATGCCATCACCTCCACTAGCTTTGTTCGTAGTGATGCTTCCTAAGGCCCTCTTGACTTCACAGTCCAGGATGTCTGGCTCTAGGTGAGTGATCACACCACCTATCACGACGTTATCTGGATCGTGAAGATCTTTTTTGTATGGTTCTTCTGTGTATTCTTGCTACCTCTTCTTAATCTCTTCTGCTTCTTTTGGGTCCATACCATTTCTATCCTTTATTTTGCCCATTTTTGCATGAAATGTTCCCTTGGTATCTCTAATTTTCTTGAAGAGATCTAGTCTTCCCCATTCTGTTGTTTTCCTCTATTTCTTGGCACTGATCACTAGGGAGGCTTTCTTATCTCTCCTCGCTATTCTCTGGAACTCTGCATTCAGATGGGTATGTCTTTCCTTTTCCCCTTTGCTTTTCGCTTCTCTTTTCTCAGCTATTTTTAAGGCCTCTTCAGACAGCCATGGCAACCCACTCCAGTGTTCTTGCCTGGAGAATCCCAGGGACAGAGGAGCCTAGTGGGCTGCCGTCTATGGGGTCGCACAGGGTTGGACAAGACTAAAGCGACTTAGCAGCAGCAGCAGACAACCATTTGGCCTTTTTGCATTTCTTTTTCTTGGGGATGGTCTTGATCCCTGCCTGCTGTACAATGTCATGAACCTCTGTCCACAGTTCTTCAGGTACTGTGTCTATCAGATCTAATGCCTTGAATCTGTCACTTCCACTGTATATCGTAAGGGGTCTGATTTAGGTCACACCTGAATGGTTTAGTGGTTTGTGTGTGCCAGCACGTGCCCACAGGCGTGTCTGGGCACAAGGCTCACATCTGGCCGCTGCTCACCTGTGGGGTGGGGCTGCTTCCCTCCCCTCCAGGGCCCACTGTGCCCCGATCCCACTCTTGTCCTGCCGCCTCCCTCAGCCTGGCTGTCCTTCACAGGATCAACGGTCACCCCGGGAAGACAGTGCGCCTGGCGGGGCTGTGGAAGCTGGAGGAGGTCAGCCTGCCCTGGGTGCCCCACTGCCCTCTTCCGGGACTGCCCTCTCTCCTGGCCTCTCCCAGTGCCCCATGCCCGCGCGCCTGCCACCCTCGTCTCTGCAGTGCCATCTCAGCGGCTGCATGATGGACCTGTTCGTGCAGATGGCCATCATCATGGGTCTGAAGCAAACGCTCAGCAACTGCGTGGAGTATCTGAAGCCGTGAGGACACCCCCAGCCCCGCCCCGGGCGCCGCCCACCGCAAGGAGTCCCGAACCCGCAGGACGCCCCGCCCCCGCCCCTCGCCCGGGCCCCTCTGCTCCTCCCCGTTCACCGCTCGGGTCTCCTAACCCCTAGGTGGCTGGCGCACAAGTATCGCTCCTTGCGGGCCCCGTCTCAGGACCCCGAGCTGGGCCACTGGCAGCGCAACTATCGCCTGAACCCAGTCTACACCTTCAGCCTGTTCAACGAGTTCATGGAGATGAGTACGCGGGGTGGGGCTGGGGGCCGAGTGGCTGGCAGAGGGGCTGGCGAGGAGGCGCAGGCTGACCGCCCCCGCCCGCAGTGATCCAGTACGGGTTCACCACCATCTTCGTGGCTGCCTTCCCGCTCGCCCCGCTGCTCGCGCTCTTCAGCAACCTCGTGGAGATCCGCCTGGACGCCATCAAGATGGTCCGGCTGCAGCGGCGCCTGGTGCCACGCAAGGCCAAGGACATCGGTCAGGGGCCGGCCAGGGGCGGGGCGGCCAGCGCGCCAGTCTCCCTGAAACCCCAGCTCTAAGCCTTGGGGGCAAGAGGGGCCCTCACCCAGCAGAGGTCCCCAGCCCTTCCCAGGGTCTGCCTGGGTTGGGGGTTGAGCCCAGGCCCCAGGAAGAGGAGGGGCTGGCCTGCCCCCACCCCCCAAGTCGGGTTGCAGGGCCAGAGCCGCTGGGAAGTGGGTGCAGAAAGGCTGGACTCGCAGAACAGGAAGCTGGGGGGGGAGACGTCCAGCAGCTGGGGGCAGGCACTCGGTCACCTCGGCTGGCCTTGCCGCGGCGGATGGGGTCAGGGGTGAAGCGAGGAGATGGAGTACTGGGCAAGGCAGCAGGGGAGAGGTCTGGGAGGAAGGCCTCGTCCCAGGACCAGTAAGGGGGTCTGCCCTGCCCTGGGTGGGGAACCTAGGAGGCAGAGCAGGCCTGGGGCAGCTGAAAGGCTCAGGCATAACAGGGGGGATGGAGACCTGGGCCTCTCACTGTCCGTATCAAGCAGCAGGGTGCAGGAGAGTGGCGTTTGCCCTCTGCTGGCCTCGGCCAAGACTGCCCTCAGCAGGGGCCTGCAGTCGCCACCGGCATAAGTGTGACAAAGCCCTTGGCCGTCTGGGTTCCCAGCCTTGGGGAATCGGTGGGGCCGGGGTGGGGGGAGGCTCGTAGGCCGACCAGGCCTCCCTCCCTCCTGTGGCCCAGGGACCTGGCTGCAGGTGCTGGAGATCATCGGTGTGCTGGCGGTCATCGCCAACGGGATGGTCATCGCCTTCACGTCCGAGTTCATCCCCCGCGTGGTGTACAAGTACCGCTATGGCCCCTGCCGGAGAGGGGCCCAGTCTGAAGTCGAGTAAGGGGACGCTGCCACACAGTCCCCCCGGGGGGGGGCGGTCTCAAACTGTCCAGAGGCCCCTGCGAAACTGGCCCCGCCCCAGGGGAGCCCAGGGCAGGGCTCGGTGCTCCCAGCTCCTGGGGTGGCCTGCTCCCGCCCTGGGCCAACCTGCAGACCCTGGTTGGAGCCTGGGAGTGCGGACTGGACCCCAGGAGGGCAGTAATGTCCCAGAGCTAGCCATCTTCTGAGCAAGCGCTATGGGAATGGCTCCCCTTCCGAAGTCAGACGCTTTGTGGGGTCTGCATGGTGTCCTCGTCCAGCTCCTCCCGCCCTTCGGGGGGCTGGGTCTCCAGGGGTCTCTCCTAGGAAGGCTCCCCCAGCCCCTGCAAGTCCCTCAGCCTCCCCGAGGGCCCATCTCCCGTGTACAGAGGAGGAGGAGAGGGTCTGCACCGTGGCCCACCCTGACGGCCCCCACCGTGTCCGGCTCGATTCGAGCCGGCACCCTGGAAGCCTGAGGGCCCACACCAAGCTCCTGTCCTCTGCCCGCAGCTGCTTCACCGGCTATGTCAACCACAGCCTGTCTGTATTCCACACCAAAGACTTCCAGGATCCTGCCAAAATCGAGGGCTGGGAGAATGTGACTGAGTGCAGGTTTGGACCCCCACCCCCTGTGAGCACCCTTTGAACTCCTGACCCCTGACCTCATCTGCTTCCCACCCCAGGTACCGGAACTATTTCTCTGCCCAGGACTCCAGCTTCTCGGAGCAGCACTGGTTCCTCCTGGTGATCCGCCTGGCCTTCCTCATCCTCTTCGAGGTGAGCCCGCACGGCAGGGACCCTGGAGGGGGCAGCTCTCTGACCCTTGACCTCCCTGTGCAGCCCTCCTGACCTCCCCTGTCTGCCGTCCCCAGCACGTGGCCTTATGCATCAAGCTCATTGCGGCCTGGTTCGTACCGGATGTCCCACAGTCTGTGAAGAATGAAGTCCTGAAGAAGAAGTACCAGAGACTGGAGCAAAAAAGGTGGAGAGGCGGGGCTGGCTGGGAGTGGGGAGGGGCTGGGGTGGGCCCACTCATCCCCTTTCCTGCCTCCAGCTGCAGCCCCAAGAGCACAGACGTGTAGGGCACCGGAGCAGGTGGTGCCCGGAGGCCCGCGACTCAGGAGCTGCCACCACCGCCTCCCACCCCAGCCTGGCTGGCTGTGTGTGGGGAGCTTTAAGAAGACCCAAGTGCGTGTGGGGGCCCTGGGGGCCCGTGTGTGTTTGGGGTGTCTGTGAACTGCACCCTTGTCCGTGCTCTGTGGGACCTGTTCCGTGCGTTGGGTCTCGGGCTTGGCGCTGTCTGACTTAACTCTCAGGAACTCCTGCCAGCCCTGGAAGGGGAGGGCGGGCAGCGGCAAAGGCCCCCTGCGCAGCCACAGTGCAGGGGGCTGGCCTCCTCCTGGGCCGCCCTCTGACTTCTGGGCCCCAGATCTTGCCCCACCCCCTGGCTCCCTTCAACCAGCAGAATTTTCTATAATGAAATAAAATTTTTCTGTAGATTTCTGGGTCTCTGATGGATTATGTCTGCCCTCAGGGCTAGCAAGGTTATACTCAAAATCCTTTCACATGCTAGCAAGGTTATGCTAAAGATCCTTCAAGCTAGACTTCAGCAGTACTGAACTGAGAGCTGCCAGACTTGCAAACTGGGTTTTAAAGAAACAGCGGAACCAGAGGTCAAACTGCCATTTGTTGGGTCATCAAGAAAGCAGGGGCCCTCCAGAAAAGCATCTATTTCTGCTTCACTGACTACGCTAAAACCTTTGACTGTGTGGATCACAACAAACTGGAAAATTATTAATGAGATGGAAGTACCAGACCACTGTACCTGCCTCCTGAGAAATCTGTATGTAGGTCAAAAAGCAACAGTTAGAACCAGACATACAACTCACTGGTTCAAAACTGGGAAAGGAGGATATCTCGGCTGTATACTGTCACCCTGTTTATTTAACTTATATGCAGAGTACATCATGCAGAATGCCAGGCTGGAATGAAGACTGCGGGGAGAAAAATTAGCAACCTCAGATATGCAGATGATACCACTTAAATGGCAGAAAGCAAAGAACTAAAGAGCCTCTTCCTGAGGGTGAAAGAGGAGAGTGAAAAAGCTGACTTGAAACTCAACATTCAAAGAACCGAATGGCATCCAGTCCCATCACTTCACGGCAAACAAGAGAAAAAGGTGGAAACCGTGGCAGATTTTATTTTCTGGGGCTCCAAAATCACTGCGGATGGTGACTGCAGCCGTGGAATCAAAAGATGCTTGTTCCGTGGAAGGAAAGCTATGGTAAACCTACAACAGAGCATTAAAAAGCAGAGACATTGCTTTGCCCACAAAGGTCCAAACAGTCAAAGCAGTGGTTTTTCCAGTAGTCATGTATGGATGTGAGTTGGACCATACAGGATACTGAGCACCGAGGAAGTGTCGCTTTCAAACTGTGGTTCTGGAGAAGACTCTCGAGAGTCTCCCGGATTGCAAGGAGGTCACACCAGTCAATCCTAAAGGAAATTAACCCTACATATTCGTTGGAAGGACTGTTGCGAAGCTGAAAATCCAGTACTTCAGCCACTTGATGTGAAGAGCTGACTCATGGAAAAAGACTGGTGCTGGGAAAGACTGAAGGCCAAAGAAGAAGGCAGCAGATGATGACGTGGTTAGATAGCGTCACCGACTCAATGGACAGGTATTTGAACAAATTCTGGGAGAGAGTGGAGGACAGGGGAGCCTGACTGGTGCTGCAGCCCATGAGGTAGAAAAGGGCGGGACCTGACATCGACTGAACAACAACAGGGTTAGCCGGGAAGCTGAGGTCCAGATGGGGAAAGGCCTGGAACGCAGTAACCTCCCGCTCTCCACGGAAGAGTGAGGAGTGCCTGCACCTGTTAGGGGCAGGAGTCACGGCAGGCTTCCTGGAGGAGGAGGAAGAGCTTGGGCCGAGGGCCAGAACTGCCGCAGGTGCCCCTGGGGGCGGCGGAGTTTCCGCGGAGTCCCTGGGGCACCAAGACAGTCCGGGTTGGTAGGGCCGGTTTGGCCCCTGCCCCCGGGCCCGGCGGCCGCGACCCCACAGCGCCGAGCGCAGGACATTCTTGAACACCGACCAGCCTGCGGGCGCAAAGCGAGACACTAGGGTCCGCCCTCGCCGCGGCCGCTGGGCGGGGCCGCACCTGCCGCCGTCGCTGGGGCTGTCGCCGCCGCGCACCTGGCCCAGGTGAGCCGCTCCGCCCTCGCGGCCGCGCGAGCCTCGAGTCTGGGCCGCAGGTGAGTGGAGATCGCTGCTCCTGTCGGCGGAAGGGCGTGGCGGTTTTCGGCTCCCGGGAGCCAGGACCGAGCCTGGAGCCTGGCGGTGCCGAGGCGCCTCTTGGCCCGCGGGGCGTCGGGGCTGTGACCGGTGCGGGTCCGCAGGAAGCGACTCGGAGCCGGGCCCGCTGCGCGCGTGGCCGGCGCTTACCTGAGGCCTGGCCCCTCGGGGTTGCAGGGGCGAGGGCAGCTCTCCCCGCTCCGCCCGCGGCCCGCGGCCAGAAAGGGGAAAAGGAGCTCCGCGGCGAGCGGAGCCCAGGCCCGAGGCCTCCCAGGGCGCCGCCGGCCGGGAAGCCTGCGGGCGCCGCCGCGCACCTGTCTCCGGGCGGAGCTACCTCGCGCCGCGCGGCTCCGCGAGCCCGCCCCCGGCGCCCTCCAGCCGCGCGCGCCCCGCCCGCCCGGCCCACCGCCGCCGGAGGGCCGGGTACGGAGGCCGGGCCCCCGCTCCGGAAGGCGGGGAGTGCGGTGTGGGGGGCGCGGGGCGTAGCAGGGGCCTCGCGGCGCCTCGTGCGGGGTCTTCCCTTCGGGAGAGACGTCCGGGGAGGAAGCACGCGCCGGGCGCAGGGGGCCGCCTGTCCCAGATGAGGGGCTCGCTCAGACCCTCTGGGTGCCAAGCGGCCGGCCGGCCGGCAGCCCGTGGGGACAGGGGGCGGGCGCGGGCCGGGCCTGCGGGCCGACGCGGAGCCCCGGCGAAGGCGGCGCGCCCGCGCGAGGCCGGGCTTTCTAGGAGCCGCGGGGCGCGCGGCCGAGCGCGGGGGGCGGGGCAGGGGGCGGGCTCCGGCTCCGCGGGCTGTTCTCCGGGGCGCCCGAGGCGCGGGGGGTTTCTTTTCGCTCTGGGGAAGGGGCCTGGGGGGACGCGGCGGGGAGGCCGGCCGTGAGCGGAGGCGGCAGGGCGCCCAGTCGAGGGTGTGAGGCGGGGACGCCGGCCGGCTTGAGGGGCGGCAGGCAACCTGGCAGGAGCTCTGGGGGGCAGCAAGGCTGGTGGGCACACCGGGGACTAGCTAGCTCGTTGCCTCCGCCTGGGCGCTTCCGGGCAGGCCGCTGACCGCCGGCGCCCACCAACCTGTCCATCAGGTGCTTCTGTTGCTCACTCAGCCTCAGGGCCCACCGGGGCACCCTGGAGGAGCTGCGGCTCAGGGGTGAAGGCGCGCGGGCAGGGTCTGTGGGACCTGAGGGCAAGATGCACCGTTATCCAAAGGCCCTGAGGGCCACGAGGTGGGGGTGTTTGAGCAAGGCGCCTTGGAAAGGGTCAGATTAAGGATGTGGGATGAGACTGCTCCAAGGGAAGCCCTGCCCCAGCGGTGAGGGCCGGGACAGGAGCCACGAAGGACCCTGCCTGATTCCCATGAGCAGTGCCATCAGCCACCAGTGCTGGGCTGAGTGCCAGGTCAGTCCAGGAGGAGGATGCAGAGGAATCTGTGGTGACCTCAGGCTGCCCCCGACCTGGCCTCGCTGAGGCCTCCTGACTGCTTCCTTATGTAGACAAGGGGGCTAAGGCCCACGTGATAACCCAAGTCACTTGTAACTGCTCACCGTTTCGGGGTGGCCAGGGCAGGGGCCGGAGAGCCTTGCTCAAGGTTCCATCATTGGCGAGAGTCTCCACGGGAGCCGCACCACCCCAGCAGGTCGGAGATGCTCGCTGGGGCCAGGGGAGCTACACGGAGCCCGCCCTCTCCAGGTGCCGGGCCCACAGGGCTGTCCGGGAAGCCGGCCAGGCTGCCCAGCTCCTGTCGGTGTGCGGGCAGTCCTGATTGGGGGTCTGCTGGCCAGGACCCCCACACACGTCACCGTGGGCCCCTTCTAGACCTAGCCTGAGAAGGGAAGGCCCAGGCCGTGGTGGACTGGGGCGGGCCCCAGAGGAAGGAGCCGCTTGACTCAGAGTTACAGGAAGACTGGGGCAGGCGGGGCTGGCGGGGAGAACCACCAACTGCCCGCCAGCCCGCCGGGGAGGAGGGGTGCCTGGGTGGGGTTTAGGGTTAGGAGAGGATGTGACTGCAAAGCCAGGAAGCTACCGGGAAACTTCTGATTAAAACACACAAACAAGAGCCGGGTCCTCGCCGTGCCTGGCGATGCATCCGGGGCCGCAGTGCTACTTTAGGCTGGGCCGGGGGCCCAGCTGAGCAAAGCGATCGCACCCAAGCGCACGCCAACGACCTCAGTGGCGGGCATCCCCTCCTCGGGAGGAAAGAGCGGGAGCCAGGTGACCTCACGCCTTCCCTGCTTAGCGGGAGCCTGCGTCCCTGTCCTCAGATGCCTGTCCCGGCCTGAGGCCTGTCCTCAGAATCAGGCCTGTGTGAGCAAGCAGCTTGTGTGTGCACGTGTGTGCGTGAGGCAAGTGTGCCTGTGAGAGGAAGAGGGGTGATGGGAGGCCGAGGGTGGGCGTGAGGAGCAGTGTGTGTGTGTGTGTGTGTGTGTGTGTGTGGGGTGTACACAGATGCTCTTGGCGGTATGCCCTGGGGAACTTGGCAAGTGTGTGCTGTGTGCCAGGTGTGTGGACCGCCATAGTGTCAGGCGTGTGGGGAGTGTGCGCATGTGCACAGGGACCAAGCGTGCAGGCACGAGTGGTGTGCAGGGGCTGGGGGTGCAACACAGAGGCTGTGCAGAGAGGGAGCGTTGCAGCGGGGCCACCGGGCACGGTGTGTGGGGGGCACCTGCCACCTGGCCTTAACTTCCAGGAGGCTCCGAGGGTGACAGGGGTCAGAGGTGTTCAGTGTGTGGAGGCCAAGGGGCCACGACTGGAGTTGCCCTGGACCTTCTGCTCTGGGCCGGGGGTGCGAGCTGCCCAGGCCCTCACAGCCCTCGTGGCTGGTTCTTCTGCTTCAGGGACCTCCCAGGCTGCCCTCCACTCCAGATGGCTCAGGGCAGGACCCTCTGCCCCCACCTGCCGGGAGGGAGCCTGTGCTTCACCCGTTTGTGAGGAAGTCCCAGCCCAGCCAAGGCAGGGGCTCCAGCCAACCCTGGGTCCACGTTGGGTCCCCTCTGTGCAGAGGGAGTTGGGGGAGCTTGTTCCCGCAAAGCCGCACGGGCCCTGCAGGCGGGGAGGGGGCCTGAAGGAGGTGGGGCCCCAGTGCGTCCACTCACAGGGAGGAGGGAGAGGACTGGATGCCCAGTGAGACCCTGCCTGGCGCCAGGGAGCAGGTGCCCGGGGCCCGGGAGCCAGGAGGCTGTCCTCGAAGGCTCTGAGGCTCGGGCTTCGCTGCCCCGCCCCGCAGCCCAGGTCACTAAGAGCTTTTTGTGTCAAGAGGTGTGTGTGTGTAGCTGCTGCCGTCTGGCGGGCGGTGGTCCCACCCTGTGTGGGAGAGAAAGGCCACCTGTGGGTCGGTGGGAGTTTGCCTCGGAGAACCGACGGACAATGCGGACGAAAGTCTGAGGTCTGAAGATGACATTTGTATGCACAGGGCCTGGAAGGGGGGCTGCCCCCGAGACCAGCCTGAGCCCCGCGGCCCCTTCTGCTCGACCCCTTGGCCTCACGTGCTTTGTTCTTGCTGCATCCAGGCTGGGAGTGAGGCCCAGTCAGGCTGCCGGGCACTCCAGACCCCCAGCCCCTCGGAGCCTCAGTACAGGCTTGAGTGCAGCCGTACACAGCCCCCGTCTGTGTGTGGCAGCCTTGTCCCAGAGGACCTGGGAACCAGGCCAGCTCCTGGGCTCAGGAAGGGTGCCAGGGGGTGCTGCCCACCCTGGGCCGTCGGGTGTCCCTGGGGCAGACGAAGTTCAGTCCAGGCCGTGCCCGGTGCTCTGCGGCTTCCGCAAGATAGCTGGGGCAGAGGCAGTGCTTCCGAGGCCAGAGTTACACGTTAACTCATCCTGTTCTTGTTTAACTTGCTCCTGGGGATGGCGGCAGCCTCTGACCTGTCCTGGCGACCTGACTGACCGGCCACAAGGACAGAGAGTGAATCTTGCTCAGCCCTTGGGGGATCAGTCTGCTCAGCCAAGGAGCCCCGTGGCGCTGTGGGTGGCACCAGTGTCCAGCCTGCCTCGAGGAGGCCCCAGCCAGACCATGGCAGGTAGACGGTCAGAGAGGGTGGGCACGGGCTCCACTCCACCTCCTGCCCCAGGCTGGCTCCACGCTGCTGTGCGGTTGAGATGGGCCCTCCCCCTCTCCTGCTCATGGGGGGTTCGTAAAGCCCAGGGATACTGGGAGTGGGCGCCGGTGGGAGCCACTGGGATTGGGTGGGTAGATGTGGGCTACTGGGAGCCCTCACTGCCAAAATGATGGCTTTCTTCTCTGACTGCCGGCTTGGGCTCATCACCCCAATTTAAAGACAAGGAAGTTCAGGTCTCGGGGAGGTGAGAATGCTTGCCTGTGGCCAGAAGTAGAGGGTCCTGGAACCCCAACTTTCTACCAGGTTGAAGGTGCTGGCATATCCAACCCAAGTCTCCCAAATCACCACTGTCCAGCTGAGGGGCCAGGGCCTCGACGCCACAGAGTGGGCCACGGGTGCACGCAGAAAATGTGTGCTGGCTTCTGTCCTGGGCACACAGGCAGCTAGGTGGGTCCTGCAGGGCTGGGGTGGCGGTGGGGTCACCTCAGCCATGACTCTGGCCACTGCCTTCCACACTGACATCCTCTCTGAGGATAGGGCAGCCACATCCAGGGCAGGCAGAACACGTAAGAACTAGCCGCTGCTGGGAGGAGACGTGCCAAGGGCCAGGCCCTGTCCCCCTGGGACTTGTGGATGGACACGGTGTGGTTACCGAGCAGCATGTGCCACTGGCCTCCGTGGTATTTTCCTGGCCCACCGACCACCTGTGCACAGTGGGAGGCTGGCATCACAGGCACAGGTAACCCACTGGGTCCTCTTTCTGCAGGAGCCTGCGACAAGGCCCCTGACTTCCTGTCCCCATCTGGAAACCAGGTCCTGGGGCTTGCCCTGGGCAGCACGGTCACACTGAACTGCACAGCCTTGGTGGTCTCGGGGCCTCACTGCCCCCTGCCCTCAGTACAGTGGCTGAAAGATGGGCTGCTGCTGAGCAATGGAAGCCTCTATCACCTCCATGAGGACTCCTGGTAAGAGATGAGGTGTCCAGGGTCAGGCGACATGCAGCCAGTGGCCTCTCTGACCTACACTCTGGTCTATAATCACCTGGACATGTGCTGGGGAGTGACTGGGCAGCCACGACGTGGGCAGAGTGCCACTCTGGATGCAGACTAAGCGGCTACAGGGACAGGTGGCCCCTCTAGACACTCACCCTGTAGACCACCCAGCACCATGGGTGCCAGCAGAGTGCTACGGCCTGAACCTACTCATTGACTGCTGGGCCAAGGCTGGGATCTGAGCACCTCCAGGACCCGGACCCAGGATCAGGGTGACTGTCCCAAAAGAGACCCACACCCCCTTCATGTTCTGGCCGTTTCTCTTAGCTTACGGTCTAGGGACTGCCAGGAAGCCCAAATCTGCAGCCTCTTTGGGTGAGTCCCAGACAACTGGGGCTCTGGGGCATCCAGTGATGCTCTCGGGCCCCAGGTGAGGGGGTGGGGCCTGGTCTCCTCAGGGTCAAGACCAACTGGTCAGAGGTGCTTGTGTCCAGTGTCCTTGGGATCAACCTGACCAGAGCTGAGGACTTCGGGACCTTCACCTGCTCCCTCCAGAACGTCAGCTCGTCTTCCTTCACTCTTTGGAGAGCTGGTGAGGGGGTGCACTGGGGTACAAGGTAGGAGGGAGCCCTGGGGAGACTTGAGGCCCGGAGGGTGCTGGGGAGGCTCAGGCAGCGGCTCTGTCCCCAGGTCTGGCGGGACATGTGGCCGCGGTGCTGGCCTCGCTCTTGGCCCTGCTGGCCCTGCTCCTGGTCGCGCTGCTGTACGTGAAGTGTCGGCTCAATGTGCTGCTCTGGTACCAAGACAAGTATGGGGAGGTGGAGATGAACGGTGCGTGGGGCCCGGACGTGGGGGAAGGGGGCCTCCCTAGGCTCAGTCTGCAGGTGGGGGTGAGGAGGCATCCGTCCCTGGAGGGCTCTGGAAGAGGGGTGTTCCTGTGCAGCCCAGGAGGGCGCGGGGCGGGCAGAAGGCCTCCACCCGGAATCCTGTGCTGAGGACGAATCCAGGCGGTGCTTGAGCCAGGATCTGCCGAGTCTCGTCTGGGGGCCTTGCCTGGCTTCCCTGGCACAGGGGGGAGGTTTAGGGGACCCTGAAGGTGGCTGGTCCAGGCCGGGAAGGCGGCCGCACTGACCCGCCGCTGTCCGTAGACGGGAAGCTCTACGACGCCTACATCTCCTACAGCGACAGCCCTGAGGACCGGAAGTTCGTGAACTTCATCCTCAAGCCGCAGTTGGAGCGGCATCGTGGCTACAAGCTCTTTCTGGACGACCGCGACCTCCTGCCGCGCGCGGGTACCGGCGCCCCAGCCCTTTCCGCTTGGGCCCCGCCCCCGCTGGGTCACAGATCCCGCCTTCCCAGGCCCCGCCCCTCCCAGGGCCCCGCCCCCTCGAGCCCATCGCCCCTTTCCCTGGGCCCCGCCCTGCCCCGGTGCACGCCCCGCCCCCGCTGGGTCACAGGTCCCGCCTTTCCAGGCCCCGCCCCACCGCGCCTCGGGCTTCGGCCCCTCCCAGGGCCCCGCCCCTCCAGGGCCCAGTCTGTGCTGCCCCCGCTGATGCCCGGGTCCTGCAGAGCCGTCGGCAGACCTCCTGGTGAGCCTGAGCCGCTGCCGGCGACTTGTGGTGGTGTTGTCGGATGCCTTCCTGGGCCGGGCCTGGTGCAGTCACAGCTTCCGGTGGGTCCCGCGCTGGGCTGGGCGGGCCTCAGCCGCGCCTGCTCTGACAGTGCCGCCCTCGCAGGGAGGGCCTGTGCCGGCTGCTGGAGCTCACGCGCAGACCCATCTTCATCACCTTCGAGGGCCAGCGGCGCGACCCCGCGCACCCCGCGCTGCGCCTGCTGCGCCAGCATCGCCACCTGGTGACCCTGCTGCTCTGGAAGCCCGGCTCTGTGGTGCGGAGGGGCGGGGTGCACGGGGTGCTGTGGATGGGACCCCGGAGCGGAGGGGGCCGAGGAGGCCAGGGTCTTTATGTGTTGGCACCACCACCCCCCCAAGCCCCCATTCACGTAGTCACACACGTTAACTGCCCCACCTTGCCTCCAGACGCCTTCCTCCGATTTTTGGAAAGAGCTACGGTTGGCGCTGCCACGGAAGGTGCAGTACAGATCAATGGAGGGAGACCCCCAGACCCGGCTGCAGGACGACAAGGACCCCATGCTGATTGTGCGAGGCCGGCTCCCAGAGGGTCGCACCCTGGACCCCGAGCTGGACCCCGACCCTGAGGGGGACCTGGGTAGGCCCACCAGCCCCACCCCTGACCCCGAGCAGCTCAGCCTGAGTTGGAGGGAGGCAGCATAAAGTGAAGGGGCCACTTCAGGGCACCAGGTGGTGGGGACCAAGCCCTGCAGCCATGGATGGCTTTAACTTCCAGCGCCTCCCACTGCCTCTTTCCGTAGAGGCGGTTGGGCCCAGGGCCTGCCTGGGAACCGCAAGGGCCACCATGCTGCAGGGACAGCAGGGAGTGGCCTGGCAGGAGGCAGGCCGTGTGCGGCCCAGCCTGAGGCCTGGCGGTGCCCCTCCCCAGGTGTACGAGGGCCTGTCTTTGGGGAGCCAGCAGCTCTACCGCACACAAGTGCGGTCTCGCTCGGAGAGGGCCAAGGCAGTGAGGTGGATGTGTCGGACCTCGGCTCCCGGAACTACAGTGCCCGCACGGACTTCTACTGCCTGGTGTCGGAGGACGACGTGTAGCCCTGCCTCCTGGAGCAGTAGGGTTACCGGGGTGCCGGGGGCAGGGCCGGGTGTTTCTAATCCCACACAGCAGGACCTGTCTACTTGCAGTCCTGGGACCTCAGGATAGGAGAGTGGACCCAGCCCCAGGTGTCCACCTCCTGCCAGAAATAAAGACGTTTTGAATCCCACCCGAGTCTCAGCCTCTCCCCTGCGGCAGGAAGCAGGTGTGCAGTATCCTGGGTGGAAGGCCCCTCACTTCCACCCTGGGCCCTCCAGGGCCCTGGTGGTTGTTCCGTTGGTCAGTCATGTCTGAATCTGTGACCCCATGGACTGCAGCACGCCAGCCTCCCCTGTCCTTCACTGTCTCCCGGAGCTTGCTCAAATTCATGTCCTTCGTGGTGATGCCGTCCAACCATCTCATTCTGTCACCCCTTCTGCCCGCAGTCTTTCTCAGCTGGGTCTTTTCTAACGAGCTGGCTCTTTGCATCAGGCGGCCAGAGCACTGGAGCTTCAGCACCCAGGGCCCTGGACCCTGCCCTTGTCTCACGTGGCCACCTGGTCGGCACGCCTGGCCGCCCCCTCAAACGCTGCCCCTCCACCCTGAGCCAGCTCAGGCGCCTCTCTGAGCGCCCTCCTCAGGCCTCCCTGCCCCAGGCCGTGACTGCTTCCAGTCCCACTGTGAGCCGGACGGCCCCTGGGGGGCAGGCCCCTTACAGACTGCAGGTGCTGAGCTTTGCAGGAAAGTCTGTTGTAAACTGTCTGTGGGAGCGTCACGACCAAATGGCCTGACATGGTGGGGTGGGGAGGAGGCCCAGAGCTCCCGGACCCCAAGCCTCAGGTAGTACGAGCGAAGCTGTCAGGGCACCCCAGGGCGGGGCAGGGTAGAGAGACGTTGGGGTGCAGGTGCCATGTGAGCACAACCCGACGGGTGGCCCTAAAGTCGGCAGCGGGCACACTGCCCAGAAGAGGCCATTCCTCTGCACAGGTGTCTCATTCAGCTCGAGGCCGCCTCTGCCGTCCGCCTCTGCCCTCCGCCGGCTCTCCTGCTGTTGGGACGCTCCCTCCCACGGTCCTGTGTCCCCTGACCAGAGAGATCTGTGCATGGGCCCAGGGGGAGTGTCCTCAGGGGCAAGCACGGCTGTGCTTGGGGACACTGTTGCACCCTGAGACCTGACCAGTCAAGGAAGCACGAGGGGCTGCGTCCACGGCCGCCTTTATTCCCACTGCTGGCTGCCCCGAGGCACCGCTGGGGCACAGCCAGCACCGCCTCTGCCAGTGTGACCTGGCCACCCCCCCAGGTATCAGAGCAGCCTCAAGCCCTGCCCCCCATGCCCCGCAGAAGCCAGTTCCCCAGCTGCAAGCCCTCGTTCCCCTCCCCCGTGGCCCAGGCCTTCACGTCGCATGTGGACAGGGCTCCAGCGAGAGGCCCCTGGGCCATCCTCGGCCTTCTCCTCCAGGCTGGCTGGCGAGCAGCCCTGAGCTGAGCCCTTCCCTAGGAGGCTGGGTCACATCGCATTCTCCTCCTGGAAGGCTTCGCCTACGGCCCCAGGAAGTCCTCCTTCCGGTAGCCCTTCTGCAGTGGAGAAGGGACCCAGAGTCAGGGCTGTGCTGCCCCACCTCCAGTATGCTGGCAGCAGGCCCCGGTCGTCCAGGCCTCCTGTGCAACGTGGCTTCCCTGCTGTCCCGCCTCCACACCCCATGCTCGCAGCCCCGCCTGCCCTGGGCCACAGGAACATACCGCCCGGAAGTCTCGGTGGAGCTTGCTGTACTGCCACAGGTTGGCCAAGAGGCTGGAGGCCGCCCGGGAGGACTTCTCACTGTCAGGGCTGGGGGGTGGGGGGCAGGGTCAGCGGGGTGACAGGCACGGCCAGAAGGCAGGGCCAGGCGGGGGGCAGGGTGGGCACAGGGTTTGGGCCCTGACCTGTCCCGCTTCTTCTTGATGAAGACCAGCTTGCGGAGCCCGTCGAAGTAGAGCAGGTCCCGGGCAGCCACGGGACTGGCCACCACAAGGTTGTTGAGGACAGCTATGATGTTTATCAGCACGTCGGCTGGAGGAGACTTCTCACCCACGCTGCCGGGCAGCTTCTCGATCAGGTGACTCACCAGCTTCGTGGCTGCCAGGAGGTTGGGGAGATGGGTCTCCACTGCCCCTCCCCCTGCCGCCCCCGTGGCACCTGCCGTCCCCTGCTCCCCCAGGGAGCTGGCGGGCCTGCCTGTCCACTGACTCCGGCCTCCCAGAAGCTGGCCCCAGGGTGGCAGTAAAGGCAGAGTCCAGGCAAGCGCCCGGTCCACCGGGGAGGCGGAACCCAGGCTGCTGGATGGCCGGACTCACACATCTCATCCTTGTTCCTGGCGTTGCGGGACAGGTTTCGGATGAGGCCCGTCAGTGAGCGCAGCTGGTGGTGGTCAGCGGTCCGAACTCGGTCCAGCAGCGGGTTCAGTATGCGCTCCTGCTCCAGAGCCAGCCGGCTCAGCACCCCCGCCCACTGCCGGCAGGAGGGGGCTGGTGAGCGAGGTGCTTGGCGCCCCAAGCCGCCCGCGGCTCAGGCCCTGCCAGCCCAGACCTCCTGGCGCCTCCCTCAAGTCCGGCACAGAACCCAGGTCCTCAGGAGCCAAGGCCCGTGCCTTGGGGCGCTGACCTCACCCCCCTGCTGCCGCTTAGCGGCCCCCGCCTTCCCATCCTGCCCAGCCTGGCCCCACCGCCTCACCCTGCGGTCCCCTGCGGTGATGTTCTGCAGCGCCCCGGCCGCCGCCTCGGTCGTGTGCCGGTTGAGCTCACAGCGCTGCAGCAGCCGGTTGTACAGCCCCACGATCTGGGGGCTCCACAGCCACTCGAGGCCCTTGGGGTCCTTAGACACCTCAGCAAAGGTGAGGGCATCGGCTGTGAGGGGCAGCTGGGCAGGAGGGCACGGAGGGTCAGCTGAGGTCGCCTGGGACCCCTGCTTCTGCCCGCCCGCCCCAGTCTGGGCCCACCTCTCGGAGCCGCCGGCTCTGTGGAGTGAAGCAGCCCACCGCCTCGCCCGGGGGTGCCCCCATGTCCTGGCGGCCCCGGCCCTCCAGCCGCTGAAGGGCCGAGGGTGGCATCTCGTCGTACAGGCGGTAGGACAGGTTCCTCAGCACGCACACGGCGTTCTCCACGCTCTGCGGACGGAGGGGACCGTGGTCAGAGCGGGCTGGCGCCCCCGGGGCCCCCGGGCCCAGGCCGGCCCTCACCTTATCCTCACACTTGCCCACATCAAGGGCGTGGTTGATGTAGGTGACCAGCGCATCCACCAGCCCGTGGCATTCACGCATCTTCTGGCGAGTGGCCTGGGAGGCGGAGCTGAGGTTCCTGCGGGTGGAGACAGGTGAGAGGCCCGTACAGGGACCCCAGGCAGAGCCACCCCACAGCGAGCTGAACCCAAGGCTGAGCTCCTGGGCCCTAGTTCCCTCCCCTGCCCCGCGCTGGGCCCACCCCCGGCACCTCCTGCTCCTGGTTCCTGTTGGACACTGTCGTTCCCACACTTTTGCACACCTACCCCCATCCACTCCTCAAATTGTCCGGGGTGGGGGCAGGTGAGAAATGTCAGCTCAAGTCCCTGATTTAAAGAAACCTGAGCCTGCAGTCTGTTGGCATCTGGCCGGGCGGGGGACACCTGGTGACCGCTCCACTCGTGGGTCAGCACCTCTGCCTTGCTGGGTCCGTCCACTTCCCCCAGGGGCCCCGGCCCCGCCAACCCAGTGGCTCCACCTTGCTCCTTGGACCTCAGGGCCCCACAGCCGCCCGGCGCACCTGAGGAAGCCGGTGGCGTTGTAGAATATCTCGGCTTCAGAGGCGTTCTGCTGGATGAGGGGCGGCCCGCCTGCCCCCGACAGGGGGCTCAGCACCAGATCTGTGAGCTGCTCCAGCGTGTCCCGGGCCAGGCGGTCCTTCAGGTGGTCGCTGGAGGACAGGTTCCACAGGATCCCTGTGGCAGGTGGGCCACGGTTGTGGTCAGGGACCACCTCTGGGGACCTCCAAGGCCTCCAGCCCCTCTTTCTCAGGTGGTAGGAAGGAGGCTCCTGACCTCTTCCTGCGGGGCACTGCCAGCCTCACCTGCCAGCCTTCCTGGGGACAGCCTGGGTGTGACCCAGAGGGTCATGGGGCTGCAGTAGGGCAGAAAGGACGACCCTTGGGGACATGGGCCCTGGGGTGGAGGCTGGCTCCAAAGAGACGTGCCAAGGAATGGCCGTGGGGAACGAGGGAAGAGGCGGAGGGAGGTGCGGGAGTTGGGCGGTAGAGGGGCGGGGTAGCGGGTGGGGACCAGGCCACCTGTGACGTTTTTGCGGAGCTCGTCGTCCTGCTCCCGCAGCGCCCGCAGCAGCTCGAAGATGCCGTTCTCCTCCACCAGGGCCAGCTTGTTGTCCGCGTCGTCATAAACGAGGTTGCGCATGGCACCTGTGGCGTGGCGCTGCACTTCCTGGTTGGCGTGGTTGAAGAGCTTCACCAGTCTAGGCACAGCCTGCAGGCTGCGGGCCTGTGGGCACAGGCATGCGGGTGTTAGCAAGCGTGCACACGGTGGATGGGTGTGTACAGACGCGTGCAGGTGTGCGCAGAGGTGTGCAGATGAGGGCAGGTTATGGACATACATATGCAAAT
>NW_024070199.1:49150648-49170636 GCF_014754425.2 Oryx dammah
TGGACATACATATGCAAATGTTTGCAGAGGTGTGCAGGTGCGTGCAGAGGTGTGCAGGTGTGTGCAGGTGTGTACACTGAGAGACGCGTGTGTCTATATTCAGGTGTGCGCAGAGGTGTGCAGGTGTGCGCAGAGGTGTGCAGGTGTGTGCAAGGTGTGCAGGTGTGTGCAGGTGTGCACACTGAGAGACACGTGTGTCTATATTCAGGTGTGCACAGAGGTGTGCAGGTGTGCGCAGAGGTGTGCAGGTGTGCGCAGAGGTGTGCAGGTGTGTGCAGGTGTGCACACTGAGAGACGCGTGTGTCTATATTCAGGTGTGCACAAAGGTGTGCAGGTGTGCACAGAGGTGTGCAGGTGTGTGCAAAGGTGTGCAGGTGTAGGCAGGTGTGTACACTGAGAGACGTGTGTCTATATTCAGGTGTGCACAGAGGTGTGCAGGTGCGTGCAGAGGTGTGCAGGTGTGTACACTGAGAGACGCATGTCTATTCAGGTGTGCCCAGAGGTGTGCAGGTGTGTGCAGAGGTGTGCAGGTGTGTGCAGGTGTGCACACTGAGAGACGTGTGTGTCTATATTCAGGTGTGCGCAGAGCTGTGCAGGTGTGCACAGAGCTGTGCAGGTGTGTGCAAAGGTGTGCAGGTGTAGGCAAGAGTGCACACTGAGAGACGCGTGTGTCTATATTCAGGTGTGCGCAGAGGTGTGTGGGTGTGAGCACGTGTATTCGGACACGTGTAAGTCCATCCCTCCCACCCTTCCTCTGCTGGGGATGCTCTGGGTAGGCCCAGGTCTGCCCAGTCAGTCTGGGGGTCAGCGAGGGTGGTCAGGGACCAGGGGACAGGGAATGAAGGGGGTCCATGGGCGTGGTCAGCAGGGACGGTCACCTGCTTCTTGGCGGCTGTGTCGCTGTAGCACTTGTGCTGAATGTAGGCAGCTCCCAGCACCTGCAGGTTGGGATCTGAGGCCATGAGGTACTTGACTGCTGAGGGCAGGTCGATGTCATCAAATCTGCAGAGACAAGAGACGGGTTAGGCTGATCTGAGGATGGACTGGGGTTGTGGCAGAAGCCACCCCCGCAAACCCGTCCCAGCTCACCCGCTGCTGAGCCTCTGCAGAGTGCGGTGGCCACCATAGCTGTCCAGCCCGCGCATGTCCGGCAGGTGCCCCGAGTCGCCAAGGCTGAGGCTGCGCACAGAGGGTGCGCGGGTCACGGGCTCCGGGATGCCCCCGGGCCCACTCCCAGCCACTGCCCGGCTGCGGTGGCTGCTTTGGAACCGCTGCAAGGTCCGCATGGCAGGGGCACGGATGGTCCGGCTGGGTGGTCCCTCGGTAGCCTCCGGCCAGTCCAGGCCCCCAGCCCGGCTAGAGCTGGAGCTGGCCCGGCGCTCGTAGGCAAAGGCCCTGTAGGAGGACGTGGCCGCCGGCTCCAGCTGCTCGGACACCACGCTGTATCGGTCATCCGGGCACCCGGCCCCCAGCCTCAGCGAGCGCAGGGACAAGGTGTCGTAATCTGCCCGGCTGCCTGCCCCACCACGCTCATGGAAGGACACAGGCCGGGCGGGCACCAGTGCAGCTGGTGGGGCACCCCGGTACCCTGTGGCCCCAAAGGCACCACCCCCATTGTGGATGGAGCTTAGCCTCCGACTGGAGCTCAGGTCCACGGCCGAGCGAGAAGACCAGGAGGCAGGGCTGTAGGTGGGCTTGGCGATGGGCCGGAAGGTCTGTGGGGCAGGGAGGGGAGGGGAGGGCAGTGAGGGGGCGCGGGGGCTCAGCGGGTCCCTCTTCCTGACCGCGGAGCCCAGCCCCCCTCGGAACCTCCGCCTCAGGGCTCCAGGCTAGAGGGGCGTCACTCACCGAGGTTTCCCCGCTCAGGCCCTGGGAGCGAGAGCTGAAGCCGGCCTGCAAGGTGTGGTACTGAGCCCGGGATGCACCTGCAGATGGGGCAGGGGTGGCACAGCCAGCTGGGCCAACGGCAGGCGCTGGCCTCCTGCCTCCCCTCCGCCCTGAGGCTGGCGGGGCGGCACCTCGCCACCCCTCCCACAGCCCCCCGCCCCCCCAGGGGGGACAGACGCGCTCACCCTGCTGACCTCCTGGCGGCCTCGCCCAGGGAGCCTCACGGACCCCTGTGGGCCCGGCCTGTGCTGTTGGCCCCACCACGGTGACACTGCAATGCTTAGGGACACGCTCTGCCCCGGGGTTGGGCCCCTGACCCGCCTGGCGGGGCCACCCCCACCGCCGGCACACACAAGCCCAGGGCACAGGCGCCAGCCAGACGGCATGGTGAGTGGACGGGACGGATGGGCGGGGAGCGGAGGGAAGGGGGCAGCCTGGACCGCCAGGACGCGGCGGGTAGGTGAACGGCCTGGCGCGTGAGCGGGTGTCTAGGCCAGGAGAATGGAGGGACGCTGAAGGGGCAACTAAACAGACACGCGGATGGACAGTCCCGTGGCAAGAGCTGAGGGCACCTTGAGAGGAGCAGGGCAAAGGTCACACCAGGCGGCGCCGCGGGAGCCCGGCTGGGGTGGCTTCACCTGCTGGGCAGGGCCTTTGGATGGGGAGGGGGTTCCTGAGTCCCAGCCGCCCAAGGCCAGGGGAGAGAGACTGGGCGGAAGGGACTCAGGGCAGGGGTGAAGGGGAGGGGCCCCCTCCCAGCCTCTGCCTCAGCTAGGTCTGGGGGGACTCCCCGAACTGGCAGACCCGCCCTGGTTAATGAGGCTTCTGGGCAGGGGCTATTAACCCTTTGATGCCAGGAAGGCTCAACCTGGGGGGACACACCCCGAGCCTGGGGACCTTACCCCCACCCCAAAATTATAATCCTCTTCCCCCTAATTGCCAGGGTAGCTGGGGTGGTAATTAACCCCTCCCTGCTCTCTCCTCTACCCCATGACCCTTGGGCATCCAGCTGGGCCACGAGCAAGGCTGAGAGGCCCAGGGCGGGGAGGACACAGGAACCCAGCGGCCCCTACGCCGATTGACCCGCATCTCCCGACCAGCACTGGAGGCCAGTCCTGGGAAGGGCCTTTGAGCATCTGTGACCAGGGCTTGACCCTGACATCCCACAGGCTCTTCTTCCCGCCTGGCCTTGGTGCCTGCTGCTGCGGCCTGGCAAGGAGGGGATGGCATTTCCAGAAGCGCCCTGAGCGCGCTGCAGCAGTCGTGCACGCACATGCCCGGTGGAGCCGGGTCTCTGCACGCAGGGGGCTGCCTGGCCCCGAGGGCGTTCCCCGCGGGCTGTTCTTAGCAGGAGTATCTGGGTCACTCTGGCAGGCCCCCCGCCCCCACCCCGCAATCCCGCAGGGAGACCCTGGCCCCGACAGGCGGTGGCTCTCCTCCAGGAGCCCCGGACCCCGCCCCTCACTGTCCTGTCTGCTCGTTCCCAGGGGGCCAGGGGTGGACGCTGGAGTCTGGGCATCTGTGTCTCTGTGTGTCTGTGTCTCTGGGGGACTGATGTGTATGTCCGCATGTCTCTGAGACTGCGTGTGAGCCCGTGGGATGTGGGGCGTGTGCGTGTCCTGGCTCTACCGACCGAGATGGGCCCGGCTGGCTGGCCATGTGCCGCTTCTCCCATGTCTGGCTGGGGCAGGGGGCTCAGGGCACAGGGGGCAGGTGGGGCCCACCCTGGCTCACGATGAGGACCCCAGGGTCCCTGCTGGGAGGTAGAGGCCCCACCCATGGCGTCTCCCACGCCTGGCGGGGCGGGGCGGTGACTCAAGGCGGCCTGGGTGAGTCAGGGAGCTGAACCCGGAGTCGCCCCACGGCGGCCTCCAGCCCTGGCACCACCACGCCCCTGGGGCCACCCCTACCTGCCACCCTCTGGTGCCCACCTGGCCCGCATCCGCCTACCTCTGGCCGCCTCGGCCGCCCCGTCTGGCTCGGCGGGCTCATTGTGCCGTGGTTGCTGGCCCAGCTGCAGCAGGCGCGCGCGGACCTGCTCCTGGACGCGAGCCGCCCTCAGCCTCTCTGCCTCTGGCCCCTCGGCGCCCCGGCGGTCCAGCTGCAGATCCGAGGGCAGCGCCAGGGAGCACACGCCCGCCTCGGGCTGCAGGGCGGAGAGCAGGAAGTTACCGTCCTGCATGGCGGCGGGCACTGGGCGGTCGGCCTGGCCTGGGCCCCGTCGCCACCTCAAGCCCGAGCTGTCTCGCCGTCTCTTCCCGCGCGGCCCTGTCCCTGAAGTCCCCTCCCCGCTGGCCTCGCCCAGGGCTGGCTCAGAGACTGACGCCGCCCAACCCTGAGCTCAGCGAGGGGCGGGGATACCTGGGCCAGGTGGGAGGGCGGGGCTGCTCAAGGTGGAATTCGGGCGGAAGAACAGGCCCTGCGCGTTCCCCTTCCTTCCGCCCTTCCCGGGACGGGGCAGAAGGGGTCTGCGCCTTTGTTCCCTGCCTGTAAAGGCCACAGCTGGTCCTTTGGGCCTACTGTCCCGAGCGCTGGGAAAGGGCCCAGGGCGGCCACCGCGGGGAGTCAGGGCCAGGACCCTGCCTGGGAACCGGGTGCCCTGGGAGACTGCGAGGACCAGGCGGCCAACCTGAGGCCGGTGCGAGGCCTAGCAGGGTTCGGGGCCAAGGGACTGAGCTGAGGATTGAAGGCTTGGGGTGGAGCTTCTGGGTGAAGAGGGCTCGATGGGGTCCTTATCCGGATCCTTGGTGCCCAAGAGACCCCAGAAGCAGGAGGCTAGATGGGCCCACAGCAGGCTCATGACCCTCCAGATATCCATCCCGTAGACCCTGGAAGTCACCCTTAGCCCCCTCTTCTGCAGAGGCCTCCGAAGGGCTGGCTGGGCCCTCTCTGGTCCCTTCCCAGGCTCCTGCCCCCCAGGCTGTGGGGGTGGGAGGCTGTTCCCAACACGTGAGTCAGGGCTCAGCTCAGGGGGGGCAGGTGGAGCTGCCCTGGGGGGTTGACTCAGAGGGGCCCTCCTGCCCGGGCTGGGGACGCAGGGAGGAACTGGCAGTCCAGGCCAGCAGGGATCCGGAAGGCTGGAGCTGCAGGGGCAGGGGCGGCCCAGGAGTCAGAGCAGGGGTGAGAGCCCGGCAGAGCGGGGCTTGCCCCAGAGTCTCCCTGGAATGCCCCCACCAGCCGGACCGCCTGCTCCAAGGCCTCCAGGGGAGGCTTAGCTGGGATCTGCAACAGGCCCCTGGTGGGCTGAGTGGGGTGAGGGCTGAGCCCCGGAGGGCTGGGAGGCAGGGGCCCCGGCGGCTTCACGTTCCTCCTGGGCTCCCCTCGCAGAGTCACCGTGGGCCCACCCTCACCGGCCTTCCTTCCTGTGGGACACCCTTACCCTGGGCCCTGGGTCCCTGAAGGCAGGGGACAAGGTCCCAGGTGGGAATGGTGGCTGGGGGCAATGGCCTGGGGGTGAGGTGGGGTCGGGTCAGGAGGCAGCCTAGGGGTGAGGTCAGTGCTGGGGAGGAGACTGCGGAGGGAGGCAGAAATCAGTTGGGGGTGAGAGGGGTGGAGGAGGATCCCTAGAAAGGTCCAGGTGACGCCTGGGGTGGAGCCGCTGGTCAGAGGGGATGCACAGGATGGGCGACCTACCCTGTTGGCGGTCCGGAGGCTGCTGGCCCCGGGGCTCACCCCAGAGACGGCTGCTGAGGGCTGAGTCCTGGGCTGCATCCCGGGCCCAGCGCTGCTGCTGGGGCCTTGCTGTAGGCCAGGACTGCGGGGGCACCAGGAGGGCGGGGTGGGAATGCCTGCACGCCCAGCCAGCTCATCAGACCGGTTGCTTCCCTGGGAGTCATGTTTTGTGTGGAAAAATCCCGGGAGACAAGTTCGTACGGCGCTGAGTGTGCTTGGAGGAGGTCGCCTGGCACGGGCCTGGGGCCCGCCCTGCACTCGTCCACCTGGGGCCCGCCCTGCACTCGTCCACCTGGGGCCCAGCCCACCCGGCCGCGTGCAGGGGGGGTCAGGCAGACGCCTGCAGGGTCCCCAGGGCCAGTTCCCTAGAGCTCACCCCTCCTCTTGGCAGGGAGGGCTGCGAGTGGCCCCAGGCTGTGCCGAACCACCTGGGGGACCTGTGTGCCCCTCCCACCACCCACCTCGGATCTCTGCCCTTTGTGACTCCCTGTCCAGGGAAAGCCTGGGGACCCAAGGGAGCTTCCTCTAACCGCTGCAGGGCCCGAGGGACCGGCTGTGGCTTAAACCTGTCCCTCCTCAAGCTCAGAGCCCTGTCCCACCCCTGGGACCAGCCTTCTGCTCCGGAGAGTCCCCTCTCTGGAGCGAGTGCCTGGGGGAGATGGCATAAGGACGATTGGTGCTGGCTTGATGGGGTCTTCCTGGAGGGGGGCATCCCTAGTGCGCGGGGGGTGGGGGGAGATTAGAAAACCTGGGCATATGCGTTGGAGATCCCAGGACCTGAAGGCCTGGAAGGGTGATGGATGCTTTCACTTGGGAGGTGGGTGGTCGGGGAGCCTGGACTCTGCCCTGGGGGTGTGAAGGAAGGGCTGTGAGGGCCCAAGGGGCAAGCCAGCATTTACAGGCAAGGACCGCCTGGGCTGAGAGGTCGGGTAGGGGCATCTACCGGTGGAGGGGACCCCAGGCAGTTGTTACAAAAGTCTCTGGGGGAGGGGTTGGGGGCGAGCAGGGGCCGGGGGCCAGAGTAGGGGCGGGCTGGAAGGAGGACCCTTTGCTGGCTTTGCTGCGCTCACTGAGAAGGGGGAAAGGGCTCCCGGGTGTGTGCCCTCAGAGCTGGAGTAGGTACAGAGGGCCCGGCACCCCTCTCGGTGGAGAGCCTGGAGGAGGGCGGAAATGGGGAGAAAAGGTGACGACGCAGACAGCAGAATCATACTAACAAGACTCAGGAGCGCGCTGGAGCGCAGAGAAGTTTAGATCGCGCGGGCGGCACAGCCTGCCGGCGCGGGGCGCAGCGCAGGGCGGAGGGCGGTGGGCCGGCGCGGGGAGACGCCGGGCTTGCTGCTCGCGCTCCGGCCCGCGCGTCCCGGCGCTCGAGAACCTTCCAGCGTCCGACGGCTGGGTTCCTGCCAAGCCCAGCTTCGGGCCCGCCTCCTCCACGACGCCTACCTGGACTCGCATACCCGGCGCAGCGCTTGTCCCTCCGGGGCGGGCATGCTTCGCGCCTCTGGCGGGAAGGTCGCTGCGGGACCCACCCCTACCCCGCCGCCTCTTCTCAGCCTCCCGTCCCCCGGGCTGGTTCTGAGCTCTTCCCGGGTGTGTGACGGAAACGGACAGAGCGGTCCACGCGCAGTGATGCTGGTCAGGACGGCGGGGCAGCCGAGCGCCTCTGGGACAGAGAGGGGAGCCTTGCAGGGCCCCAAAGAGGACCCAGAAGGGAGCAGGGGGCCGGAGCTCATGGGTGCGGGACGAGTGCGGGGCATCCTTCGGCTGCTCCAGGGGGGCACGAGGGGAGTGAGCTGACTGAAGGGAGGCTGGGGAGGCGGTGGCTGGGGCCCGGGTGGCCTGGACGCCGAGGAGGCCCCCGGGGGGCAGGGAGGGCGGAGGCAAGTCTGTGAACCCCGGCGCTTCTTCTGGGTCCCACGGAGACGCCGGGCGCCGCCCACAGGTGCCGGTTTCTCGAGAGCGGTCGGCGCTTTGTGCACGGTCTGCTCTCTGTCCTCTCAGGAGCCCCCGCGGGCCGGGCTGTGACCACTCCATGTTACAACCCGGGAAACAGGCTCCGCAGGCCGAATAGGTTCCCAGGAGTTACAGAGCTAGTCAGGGTGTGTGGAAAGGTCGCCCTGAGCAACAGCAGGCTGGGCTGGGCTTGGGGGCCGGCGGGTGGGGTCTCAGTAGAACCCCCATAGTCCCCTAGCTCGGGCTGGGCCACCTTCACGGGGTTGAGCCAGGGTTTGTTTGCCTTCCCTTGGTGCTCAGCTCCAGCCTTGTCCTGAAAGCGGTTCCTGCCCCGCTGGGCCACCGGGCAGCTCTTCGCTCTCACCATCTGGATCCGGTGCCGGGGCCCCCAGGCCCGCTGTTGCCTTTCTGCTTGCAGGACATCAGGGCTGGGCTGTGCGTCAGCCTCCAACTCCCTTTCCTGCAGGGCCTGCACCCTGGGGGTCAGTCAGAGCTGGTCCAGCCCAGCGGAGGAGGCGGTGCGCCTGCCTGGTGCCCGCAGGGGCCTGCGCCTCCACGGCCTGACTTCCTGTGCCCACGCATGGCCAAGCTCTTGGTTTAGACTTGCGACAGCGGCCTGTGTCTCTTTCCTCCAGGAACGTTTTCCCCCGCTGCGCCGCTGAGGTGTCTTCTCCCCGTTTCCCGTCTGTCCCGTCCGTGCTCCAGGACCCCTGGTCTCCTCACGGTCTCGTCCAGCTGTCCTTCCCCTGCCCCTGCTGAGTGCACATCTCAAGCTTGTCCTCTGTGCTCCTGACTGGGTTTTAACATTAGCTGTTCCTGTTCTTTGAAACTCCTAAAGTGGCTTTTATCACTGTGATGATTTTATTGTTCTCATCTACTGTTTTCCCCATGTATTGTCAGATAGTTTCAATTTTCTTTGTTTCTGTCATTGATTTTTTTAAAGGGACTTTCTCTTTAGAGGAAGTTTTAGGTTCACAGCGAAGCTGAGAGGAAGGTAGAGAGCATTCCCGTATGCCCCTGCCCCCAGCAGGCACAGCTTCCCCCGGGTACTGCGTCAGCTGGCACATTTGCTGCAGTCGATGGACCTGCCCTGAGGAGTCCTCATCGCTAGAACTCCTACTCACATCAGGGTTCATCTTGGTGTTTTACACGCTAGGGGTTTGGACAAGTGCACAGTGACGTGCGCCCGCCAGTCCCACGCAGAGTGTCGCCATGGCCTGGGCATCCTCTGTGCTCCGCCTGCTCATCGCTCCCCGCCCCTCCCCCAGCCTCTGGCAACCACTGATCTTTGTACTTTCTCTGTAGTTTTACCTTTTCCAGAATGTCACAGGTTGGAATGTCCCAGTATGTGGCCTTTTCTCGTTTGCGTCTTTCACTTAGTTGTACGCATTGAAGTTTCCTTCGTGTCTCACTGTGGCCTGACAGCTCTTCTCTTTTTCCAGGACTAACATCCCCTTGTCCAGTGTACCCAAGTTTCTTCATCCATTCACCTACTGAAGGACATCTTGGTTGTTTCCAGGTTTGGGCAGTTATGAATAAAGCCGCTATAAACACCCTTTGCAGGCTTTTGTGTGGACGTGTTTTTAGCTCCTTTGGGTAAATACCAAGGGGCATGACTGCTGATCGCATGGTGAGAGTGCAGTTTTGTTAGAAGCCGCCCAGCTGTCTCCCCTGATCGCACCCCACCCGTGCTGGGCGTGAGCTTCTGCTGCGCGGGGTTCTGGATTTTGGCCATCCCAGTAGGTGCACAGTGGGGTCTCACTGCTCATAACGTGCGTTTCGCTGATGTGCTCAGACGCCATTTGCGCGTCTTCTCTGCTGAGGGGCCTGTTAAGATTGTCTGCTCATGTTCCACTTGGGTCACTCATTCTCTTGTTGGGTTTTAGGAGTTCTTGCTATATTTTTGAAGAACAGTCCTTTGTCAGATATGGCCTTTGCAAATATCTTTTTCCTAGTCTGTGATTTATCTTCTCATTCTTCTGGCATTGTCTTTTGCAGAACGGAAGCTTTTCATTCTAATGAAGTTGTGTGTGTCAGTTGAAAGTGAAAAGTGAAAGTCACTCAGTCGTGCATGACTCTTTGCCAGCGCATGGACTGTAGCCTGCCAGGCTCCTCCGTCCATGGAATTCTCCAGGCCAGAATACTGGAGTAGGGAGCCGTTCCCTTCTCCAGGGGAATCGTCTCAACCCAGGGGTCACACCCAGGTCTCCGGCATCGCAGGCAGATTCTCCACCATCTGAGCCATCGCGGAGCCCCTCTGTACTTCCGCTGGCCTGGGGCGTCACTGCACAGGCTTTTCCCCAGTCGCAGGGCGCAGGCGTCTCCCCGCGGTGCCTTCTCTCGTGAGGCACGGTCTCTAGGCTGTGCCAGCCCCAGCAGTTGTAGCCCCCAGGCTCCAGAGCTCAAGCTGAATGACTGGCACTCGGGCTTAGTTGCTGTGTGGCACGTGGGATCGTCCCAGATCAGGGATCAAACTCCAGGTGGATTCTTTGCCACTGAGCCACCAGGGGCGTCCTCAGCTGTTTCCTCTGTGGGTCAGCCTTTCAAGCTGTATCTACGTCACCACACCCAGGGTCATCTAGGTTCCCCCGCAGTGTCCTCTGTGTGGTTTGCGTTTAGGGCTGTGAGTCACTGGTATTAATTTTTGTTGCCCACTTGTCCCAGCACCGTTTGTTGGAAAGACCACCTCTGCTCCATTGTACTCTCTTTGCTTCTTTGTCAAAGATCAGTTGGCTGCATTTACACGCCTGTTAAGTTGCTTCAGTCTTGTCCAGTTCTTTATGACAAGAAGACTGGAGTGGGTGCCCAGGCCCTCCTCTGGGGGAATTTTCCTACCCAGGGACCAGACCCGCGTCTGTCTCCTGCACTGGCACGCAGGTTCCTTACCAGCTGCTGCCACCTGGGAAGCCCTGGCCGCTTTCACGCGGGCCTGTTTCCGAGCTCTCTCTTCTGCCCCACCGACCTGTCTGATCTTGCGCCAGCGCAACGCTGTCTTCGTTGCTGCAGCTTTACAGGAGGGCTTGGAGTTGGATGCTGCCAGTCCTTCGAGTTTATCCTCCTCCTTGAATGTTAGGTTGGTTATCCTCTGTCTTTTACCTCTCCAGGAAAGAATCAGTTAGTTGATTGGTGGGATATTTTTAAATAATAGTTGGAGGGGAAACTCTGCTTGTCTGGCTCTGGTAACAGAGCAGTTTTACTTACTTACTTGCTGTGTGGTCTCCATTGCGTCGTGCTGGGTCTCTCATGGCAGCGCATGGACCCGTTATGGTGCGTGGGCTCAGTAGCTGCGATGCTTGGGCTGGCTTAGTTGCCCCACCACACGAGAGATCTTAGTTCCCTGACCGGGGATTGAACCCACATCCCCTGCATTAAGAGGTGGGCTTGTAACCACTGGACCAGCAGGGAAGTCCCGGTTGGTGGGGCTTTGATTGGAATTGTATCGAATCTACAGAGATCACTTTGGGAAAAGCACATTGTGGCCGTGCTGAGTCTTCTGGTCCTGAATGTGGACTGTCTCTCCATTGATTCAGGGCTTTTGATTCCTTTCATCACAGTTTTGCAGTTTCTTCCTATTTAGATCTTATATATATTTTGTTAGATTTTTACCTGGGTATTTATTTATTTTGGGGGGTGCTAATGTAAATGCTATTTATTGTGTTTTAAATTTCAAATTTCAAATAGTTCATTGCTAGTATATAGGAAAGCAACTGACTTTTGTATATTAACCTTGTATCCTGCAACCTTGCTATAATTGATTATTAGTTCCAGGAGTGTCTTTCTTTTTCTTCTAGGCTAACTCTTTAGGGTTTTGTACATATATGAGTATGTCATCTGCAAACTGAAGCAATCGTATCTCTTCTTCCTCAGTCTGTAAACCTTCCATCTCCTTTACTTGTCTTACTGCATCAACTAGCTCTTCCAGTATAATATCGAAAAGAAGTGATGAGCAGCATTTAACACTGATTTCTAAAAATTTGCTCAAATGTCAACACTGACATACATCCTCCCCTCCCCCATCTGTGTCCTTGGCAGACTCACCACAGCCTCAGGGCTTTGCTGGGATGTCTCAGACTTTTCCTGACCACTATTTACAATGGCAGCCTCACTGGCTTTCTTTTTCTCTACAGCAGCTGCCACCAGCTAGGGTACTAGACATCTCTTGGTTGTACCCGTCGTCTGCTCCCCCGCCCCCTTCACTGGAATGCAGAGTCTGCACGGCAGGGGCTCGTGTCTGTCCACTCACCAGTGTCAGTTCCTGGCACAGGGCGGGCACTCAGTCGCTGTTGGAATGGCCTAGTAAATCATGCTATGTATGTGTTCTAGATTAGAGGTCTTTTTTTTTTTTTCTGCTTCCAGAGGTAATTATTTTTCTGATGTACATGCTTCCCCTGGCTGTTACATCCCCTCTCCCACTTTTGGCAAAGTGATTGAGGAGGCCTTACAAATAGCTGAGAAAAAAAGAGAAGTGAAAGGCAAAGGAGAAAAGGAAAGATGTACCCATCTGAATGCAGAGTTCCAAAGAATAGCAAGCAGAGATAAGAAAGCCTTCCTAAGTGAATAATGGAAAGAAATAAAGGAATGAGAAAGACTAGAGATCTATTCAAGAAAATTAGAGATACCAAGAGAACATCTCCTATAAAGATGGGCTCGATAAAGGGCAGAAACACTCTAACAGAAGCAGAAGATATTAAGAAGTGGTGGCAAGAATCCACAGAAGAACTATACAAAAAAGATCTTCACTACCAAAATAATCATGATGGTGTGATCACTCACCTAGAGCCAGACATCTTAGAGTGTGAAGTCAAGTGGGCCTTAGGAAGCATCACTATGAACAAAGCTAGTGGAGGTGATGGAATTCCAGCAGAGCTGTTTCAAACCCTAAAAGATGATGCTGTTACACTCAATAGGCCAGCAGGTTTGGAAAACTCAGCAGTGGCCACAGGACTGGAAAAGGTCAGTTTTCATTCCAAAGCCCAAAAAGGGCAAATGCCAAAGAATGTTCAAACTACCACACAATTGCACTCATTTCACATGCTAGCAAAGTAATGCTCAAAATCCTTCAAGCTAGGCTTCAACAGTGTATGAACTGAGAACTTCCAGATGTACAAGCTAGATTTAGAAAAAGCAGAGGAACCAGATATCAAATTGCTAACATCCGCTGCATAAGAGAAAAAGCAAGAGTTCCAGAAAAGATATTTACTTCTGCTTCATTGACTATGCTAAAGCCTTTGTGTGGATCACAACAAACTGGAAAATTCTGAAAGGGATGGGAATGCCAAACCACCTTAGCTGCCTCCTGCAAAACCTGTATGCAGGTCAGGAAGCAACAGAAACGGACATGCAACAACAGACTGGTTCATAATTGGGAAAGGAGGGCGTCAAGGCTGTATACTGTCGCCCTGCCTATTTAACTTCTGTGCAGAAGACATCATGCAAAATGCCAGGCTGGAGGAAGCACAAGCTGGACTCAAGTTTCCCAGGAGAAAGACCAATAACCTCAGATACGCAGACGACACCTTGTTTATGAGAGAGAGTGAAGAGGGGCTTTTAATGAAGGTGAAAGAGGAGAGTGGAAAAGCTGGCTGAAAACTCAACATTCAGAAAACGAAGATCATGGCATCCGGGCCCATCACCTCATGGGAAATAGATGGGGAAACAGTGGAAACAGTGACAGATTTTATTTTCTTGGGCTCCAAAATCACTGCAGAGGGTGACTGCAGCCATGAAATTAAAAGACGCTTGCCCACTGGAAGAAAAGCTATGACCAATCTTGACAGCATATTGAAAAGCAGAGACATTACTTTGCTGACAAATGTCTGTCTAGTCAAAGCTATGGATGGTAGTCATGTATGGATGTGAGAGTTGGACCATAAAGAAAGCTGAGTGCTGAAGAACTGATGCTTTCGATCTGTGGTGTTGGAGAAGACTCTTGAGAGTCCCTTGGACTGCAAGGAGATCCAACCAGTCCATCCTAAAGGAAATCAGTCCTGAATATTCATTGGAAGGACTGATGCTGAAGCTGAAGCTCCAATACTCTGGCCACCTGATGGGAAGAGCCGACTCATTGGAAAAGACCCTGATGCTGGGAAAGATTGAAGGCGGGAGGAGAAGGGGGCGACAGAGGATGGGATGGCTGGATTGCATGAGTTTGAGCAAACTCTGGGAGATTATGAAGGTCAGGGAAGGATGGCATGCTGCAATCCATGGGACACGGTCAGACACGACTGAGTGACTGAAGAACAGTTCTCAGTTTCACTGCTGGTTTTTTCTTGTTACAAACATCTGTGATGGGGACCATTCCTTCTGAACCAGACAATTAGGGAGGAGCGGACAGTATGAGCGGAGCCTCTGGTAGCTTGAGGGGGCAGGTCTGCTGTGTCCTCCACCTCGTGGGCACTCGCCCTCTATGAGCCGGGAGGACCTGCGGCGAAGTCCAAGTCACAAGCGACTTAATGTTCACAGACACCCACTGGCTGCCCTGGTCAGCAGCCACAGAGCTGAGTGCCACGGGCACCCCTGGGGCCTTCCCAGGGCCTAATCCCTCTTTCACTGAAATCCTCAAGGTGAGGTAAATCTTGAGAGAATTGTTTGGAATTCCGGCGGACATGCTGCCTTCCCATGGAATAAGGACATACACAGTGACGGCGCCGGGGATGTCCATGCCCCAATCCCCAGAGCCTCTGGCTGGCCCCCCCATGGCAGGAGAGACTGCACAGTGGAGTCTTAGCCACTGGACCACCAGGGAAGCCCCGGGGGGTGGGACTTTGATTTGGATCGCATCGAATCAAGTTGGGGAAAGCCGACAGTGTGGCAGTACTGAGTGTGTCCCTCCGTGAAGGACGTTCTTTGAGCTGGAGCAGTTGTCCTGGGTCACCTGCATGGGTCCAGTGTCACCGTAAGGGTCCTCACAAGCAGGAGGGTCAGAGGAGGAGGGATGATGATGGTGGCAGAGGGGAGAGTGATAGGAAGATGCTAAGCTGATGGCCCTGCGGACGGAGGGAGAGCCCACGCAGCAAGGAGTCCCAGTACCCTCTAGGAACTGGGAGAGGAGGGGAGGAGCTTCATTCCTAAAGCCTCCAGAGAGAAGGCTGGAAACCTCGATTTTAGGACTTCTGATGTCCAGAGCTGTAAGACAGGAAATTCCATTTTGTTCCTGGAAATTTGTTATAGCAGCCACAAGGGACTCATATGGGCAGGTGCACCCAGTACCAGGCAGCCCGGGGAGAGCTGGCTGTTGATGGCATCGTCCAGTGTGTGTCTGACTCTCCAGGGGCTCCTGACCCTGAACGAGGGTTACGTGAAAACAGTCAAACAAGCAACCCTCTCATCATACTTAAAGCAGTTTGCACTGGGGTCTCCATTCATGGCAACTGAGTCCTAACTATATCCCCCACGCCGGTCATAGGACATCCCCTGCCCACCCCCCTGCCCCAGTCCCAGGTGCTGAGTGCTCCCACATCTTTGAGGATGGGGCAGGACTCACATCCAATGCTGTTTTCACTACAAACGAGACTGAGGACATGGTCGGTTATTACTTGTTCGCTGGTGGCAAGGCCCTGTGCCTCGCCCGAGACAGCGGCTCCATGCACGGGGTGGTGGGAGGAGGTCCAAAGCCCCTTCTCCTCAGGGCCGGAAGCTCCGAAGGAAGGTGTTGGAGAGGCAGGAAGCCGTGAGGGTGGAGGAAGGTGGGATCGGCATGGTGTCCAAAGCTCAGGTCAGGAAGGGGTGTCAGAAGCAGGCACAGTGCCCAGGCCCCTCTGCCCCCCAAGACAACCAGGCACAGAGAGAGAGTCAGAACTAAAAAAAATATTTCATTTCATTCTGAATAAAAAATGGAACAGACAGAACTCTTGGAAATCCTGAAAACAATGTCATCGCTACGGCAAAATTTCACAGAAATCATCGCACGGGGGCGTGGGGACCGAGCCTGGGCCCCGCCCGCTACAGAGGCCGCCTCTCTGGGAGGGGCCGGGGGCGCAGTGGCCTGGGGGCCCGAGCGGGCAGGCACGATGGTGGCTGTGCCCCGGGATGAGCCTGCTGGGCCCCCAGGGTCCAGGCTCTGAGCCCGGCCTCCAGCTGCCAGCACAGGCCGGCGGGTGGGGCTGGAAGGGGTCGCTGGTCCTCAAGGGGCCTCCTTTCGGGCGGCCTTGCGGCTGCGCGCACCCCACATCCCCCGCTTGGAGTGGAAGTGGTGGTAGAAGTTCCGTACTCGGAGTCGCTCCACCTCCAGCCCTGCCTGCAGGACCCTGCGGGGAGCGAGGGGGTGGTCAGGGCTGCCCCGCAGCCTGGAGGTCGAGACGGGAAGGGGGGTGAATGGGGCTACCCTTATTCTGGACCCTGGCGGGGTAGGGCACGTGTGGCAGGGCGGCCCTTGAGCCTACGGAACAGTGGGGTGGGATGCAACGGAACCAGGTCCAAGGGCTGGATGTGGGGGCTTCCGCTCTGCAGGGCCCCGCTGGGCCAGGGGGGCCTCTAGGACCTGGGGGCTGCCCTGAGTGCGGGCCCCTGGAGCTGGGAAGGGGTTTAGGGGAGTGGGGGGCAGCTAGAATCCCTCTAGGCCTACGGATCGTGGGGGTAGGAGGAGGGAGACGGCAGAGCCTTGTCAGCGGCGAGCCCCCCAGGCCCCTCGCTGCCCAGCGGGCAGGACGCGGGGGGGGGGGGGTCACCTGTCCAGGAGCTCCCAGTCCTCGCCTCCCCACTGGTCCCGGAACTCCTCGGTGTTCATGCCTCCGATGCGGTCGAAGTCAGACTTGTAGATCCCAAAGAGGCCAAAGCCATTCACCTCCCAGTAACCTGGTGGGGAGGGGGTGCCCTTCAGACGCCAGGTCCTGAAAGGCTGGTGGGCTCTTGGGGTCACTCTGGCATGTTGGTCATACCTCAGACCCTGGGCATGATTTGGGTGCTGAAGGAGGTTCCTAGAGGCCAAGCATGACCCTAGGGTTACTGGGGGCGGGGAACTTGGGGTCCTGGGCACTGTGGGGTTCCTAGGATGCCACAAGGAGTCCTGGGCATTACAGGGAACCCTGATGGGGCCCCAGGCCTACCTTGCTGGTTGGGAGGCCCCTGGGGAGCCTGGATTTCACCCTGGCATTGGTGGGACCCCGGGCCCTCCTGGGGGGCACCCAGGGCCTTACCGTGCGGGTCCCCTGGTGAGCTCCCACAGCTCAGCCGCATGACCACAGGCGCGAAGGCCAGCTTGCCCTCCACGCAGTGCTTGCGGATGCCGTCTAGGATACTTGGGGGGAAGTGGATGTGCAGGTCGCAGAGGAAAACAATGCTGCTGGCATCCTGGGGACAGCGGGGAGGTCTGAGCCTCGCCCTCCGCTCCGGAAGGGCGCGCCCGCCCCAGCTCAGTGGGCTTTTCCGGCCAGCCCCACCCTGACCACGCACCTCCACCGCGTCCACTCCAGCTTGCAGCCCCGCAGAGCGCTCAAAGTTCCCGGCTCGCCTCAGGTATTGGTACCTGGGAGAGGGGAGAAGCGAGGGGGATCGCACGCCGCGGCCTCTGGGGGCGGGGTGGGGGCAGGGAAACCCCCCTCCACTGGGGAGGGGGAAAGATTCGGCCGCCCTCCCCGAGAGGAGCGGGGGCGCCGCTACCTGGGCAGCCGCGCGGCGCGGAGGGCCTGCTCCACGTCCATGTCCTCGCTCTCAAAGTCCACCAGAACGACGCTGAAGCGGGAGTCCCCCGTGCGCGCGTGCAGTGCGGCCATGTCCGCCAGGAACTGCACCACCCAGCGCGCCTGGTTTTTCACTGGAGGAGGATGGGGGCACTGAGCGCACTGAGACCCGGCCCGGCGGTCCCCCCCCCCGCCCCCGCCCCGCAGCCCTAGGCGGCGCCGCCCGCCGCCCCCCGCACACCCGGTACGACGAAGTGCACCGTGACGTCTTGGCGCCAGGCCAGGCGCAGTGGCCGGCACAGCTCCGGGCGGCCGTCGGGGCGCGCGGAGGAGGCTGCGGCGGGCTCGGGGCTCTCTCGGTCTTCCTCGGGGTCGCCGGCGCGGGCCCCGGGCAGGCGCAGGAAGACGTACTCAGACAAGCGCAGGCGGCGCCCGCCGCGTTCCTGGAGCTCCAGTTCCAGGAGGAAGCGGCTTCCTCGCGCGGAGTCCCGGCGCTTCTCCACGTTCACGATGCGCAGAAGAGCGTATCGCCTGGGGGCGGAGCTGGGTCAGCAGCAGAGTGGAGGCCCCCCCCCCGCCCCCGGCCTCCCATGCAGAAAGGCGGCCACTCAAGGGACTGGGGGCGCTGCCATGCACCCCTCCCCCCCAGCGGCCCCAGTCCCCACCCATCCCATCCCCCCTCAAGGCCAAGGCCTTAGGGGCGTGCCGTCTCAGAAGGCAGACCCACATTTCAGGCCTCCTCCTCCCCCGACGCCCCGCGAACGAGGCGTCCCCGCGCCCAGGCCGGCCCTCTCTCCTCCCCGCCGCCACTGCTGTCTACAGCCACACGCTCAGAAACCTTCAGGGGGACCCGCTGCCCCCAGGACGGGACTCAGATGCCTTAACGTCTCTGACTCGTCTCAGTATCTTGCCCCGCAGACAACTGAGCTTCCTCTTGGGGGAGAGCTCTACCCCAGGTGCCCCCACCTGGATGCTGGGCCCTATCCTCCCCACATACCGTCTCCAGGGTCCTAGATACCTCCTGTGAGAAACCTCCCTTTTGCCTCCCTGGCACAAGCTCAGGGCTACCCTGCTCTCCTGGGAAGAAGCCTCTGGCCCTCCCCCGGAGCACCTCACCTCCATTCCGCCCACCACAGTGGTCTCTCCTCCTCCCGGAAGACGGGGCCCTGGGCTTGACTAGGCTGCTCTTCTTCCTGCCGTGATCTCCCTGTACAGCTGGTCTCACTCCCCCGCAGCCGACCAGTGTGGCCTCCAGGGGTCTGGACTCTTCCCCTCACCCCACGCCCATCCCCACCACGGTCTCCCCACGTGTCAGGGCCTTTCTGCCCCAAAGGCTCTGCGTCTGTGCTTTTGCTCCTGGGGCCACTCATGCCCTTGTCCTGTTCGGAGGATGGGACTGCAGCCGTGACCTTCCTGTTGGACAGAGGCCCTCATACCCCGGGATGATGAGCTGCTCTCAGGAGGCTCGGAGCCAAGGGCACGCTGGCTTTTTCAGCCACCTGGAGTCAATCTGCCCCTGCCTCTGCCAAGGGTCCAGGCCGTCCCATCGCTGCCCTGAACCAAGCCTGTAGGTCACAGGCTCCGCCTTCCACCCCCTCCTCTCCAAGGCTGCCACCCCTTCGTCTATGATCCAGATGGGCCAAACACATGTCCTGCTCTAAACTCTGTATCAGAGGCAAGAATGAGTCCTGAAACTGGCCTTCAATGCCCATGAGGCCTGCCCGCTGCCCACCAGCCTCCTGGCTAGCCTTTGCCTGTCCCTTCTGTGTGCAGGTCCTGCCCCTCCTTAAGGGCTGAGCATAGTTCTAAGAACCCCTCAGGGCAAACTGGGGTTCCCATTCTCCAGCCTCACACCTGCTTGAGGTGGAGACAGCATTCAATTGCTGGGGCCTGGGGGACCCAATCAGAGGGGTCAATGGGGCAGGAACCCTGAGCTCACCTCTGAGGACTAAGACCCCAGTCATCATGGTGCTGGCAGGAAGCAGGGGGTTTGGAGGTGCAGGACAGAGGAACCAGCCCTGGGTGGTAGGGGGAAGGCTCCTAACACAGGACAGGGGCCCCAGAAGGGAGAGAAGAGACTTTCTGACAGTTGTGTGTGTGTGCGTGTGTGTGTGTGTGCCACTCCCAGAGCAGTGCCTTGACAGACCTTGGGGGAGAGCCGAGGGTCCCATCGAGGCCAAGCGCCGCCCCTCCCACGGCGCCCCTGCCTCGTACCCGCCGTGGCGCACGTTGAGTCTCTCCATGTACTGAGCCACCACGTCCACGGCCTCGGCCTCGGGCAGCTGCAGGTTCCCGGACACGTTGCAGCGTAGATCGTTCCAGTCAGAGCGCAGCAGCTCGAAGTCCACGTTGCCGACGCTGAACGTGCGCTGCCAGTCGATGGCGTCCTCGCGCCAGCGGCCGCGCACCAGGCCTGCCGCCTCCTCGCTGTCCTCCGACGCATTCTCGTCGCCGGGCGCCCCTTCCTCGTCATCGTCCCCTTCCTCCTCCTCGTCCTCCTCGCCCTCCCCAGGCAGCTGGGGCCCGGACACCTGGGACAAGCTCAGGAAGGAGGTCACGGGCTGCGCTTCAGAGGAAGACTTGGAGTCCGCCGTGGGGGCCGCGAGTCCCGGCGCGCGCGCCCGGCCCTCCAGGGTGGCCGGCGCCGGGGCCGGGGCTCTCAGCTCTGTGCCCGGGGGGCTGCTCGTCCTGTGGCCTCGAGCCCGGGGTGGGCGTGGGGGCGCCCGCAGTGGCACCCTGGGCAGGGGTCGGGGGCGCAGGAAGATGCCAGGCAAGGGCGGCCGCGGCGGGCCGCGCGCGCCGAGCGGCGGGGCCCCGGGGGGCGCCCGCAGGCCGGGCCGCACGCGCGTCACGTACACC
>NW_024070199.1:49171036-49182026 GCF_014754425.2 Oryx dammah
GCCGCGCCCCGCCCGCGCGGCCCAAGAAGAGGGGCAGCTGGCGGGCCGCCCAGCTCAGCGCCCGGGAGCGTCGCGGTGTCGGCGCGGCGGGGGTGGCCGGGGCCTCGGAGGGGGCTGCGGGGGCCGGGAGCTGGCGGCCGCCCTGCCTTCGGGGGGCCTCGGGGGGCCCCAGGCCGGCGTCGAGCAGCTCTCCGTCGTCCTCGTCGTCCAGGAAGTCTGTGGGAAGCGCGCGTGAGCCGCTGCAGGGCCACCCAGCTGGGGGTGGGGTCGCTGTGGGCACTCACCGTCGGGGTTGAGGAAGAGGAAGGCTCGGCGCTGCGCCTCCTCTCGGTCCTCCCCGCCCTCCTCCCGGTCCATCTTCATGTATTTGTAGAAGCCAAACCTGGGGCGGCGGGCGGGGCGTCAGAGACCGGCTCGGCCGAGGCCCGCCCATTCTTCCGCCACCCCGCCCGCCCGCCCGCCGCCCACCTTTCCAGATACAGCGGCGACTCCCGGTAGAAGCACTTGTTCTCCGTCTCCATGTGAGTCAGGCGCGTGTGGTCATTGGGATAAACGAAGGACAGGTACACCTGGGGTGGGCAGAGGGAGGGCCGTCTTCCAGAGGGTCTGGAGGCGGCTTCGGGGACCCTGGTGGGAGGGAGGCCTGGGTCCTGCGTTAGACCTTGGCGAGGGGCACTTACGAACTGCAGTCCCTGGTATCTTGCGATGGGAAAGTCCTTGACCACGTAGGTCGGGGCGTAGGCGCAGGGCTCCAGCACACTCTCCAGATCCGAGGGCTCCACCCGCGGCGCTGTGAGAGGGAGGCCACACTGTGGCCCGGAGCCGCGCCTCGACACCCCTCCACCCTGCGCGCGAACCCTGCTCACTGAGAAAGAAGGCGTCTCGGGGATCTGGCCGCAGCATGTCGGCTCTGGGCTCCTCCTGCCGCAGCCGCCCCCCCACGTGACTGGCAGGAGACTGGGGCACGTGGGCCACGTGGTCCATCTTCAGGGCTGACTCGTCTAGGGGCAGACGATGTGTGAGGTCCCCAAGGAGTTCACAGAGCCCTCCTCACCCACATCCAGCCACCCCAGAGACCCCCTTAGGCACCGCCCCCTTCCCCAGGGGCACTGGCTCCCGACCTGTGTAGAGGGAGATGTGAGCAGAGCCAATGACCTCGAACTTCAGACCCGGAAGGAATGCTCGCCACTGGGGGTTGGAGAGGGTGGTCAGGGCCAAAGGAAAGGGGTGCGGGGGGACACCCTGGGTCAGGGAGGAGTGGATCTTCCTGGCATGGGGCCGGGGAGCTAGCAGGGCAACGCCTTTACGGATGCAGAAAGCTGGGCAGGTGGACAGGAGAGGAGTCCTAAGAAGGCACGGCAGGGAAGGTGCAGAGGCCCAGAAGGCTGGGGTCCCTGGAAGAAGGTGAGAACCCCTTCTGCTCCCTTCAGGCCTTTCCTGACATCCTGGGCGCTTCTTGACCTTCTGGTTATGACCTCCGCCCCCACCTGCTCGTGATTCTACAGCCACTGCCCTGCTGGAGGTCAGAGCTGGCCTCCACGGGCGAGCCCCAGCGGCCCCCAGCTCCCTGGTGGGCCGCCACCCCAACTCTCTTGCTTCTGTGCCTTTCAGTCTCCCGTGCAGGCTCTCTCCCTACCCCTCTCACGCTGGGTCCCTGGGGGCTGTCCCAGGCCCTCCTCCCTTCCCAGCTCATCCTGGACCCTTAGTCGCCCCCTCAGCTTCCACAAGATGACCTGAAGTCTGCACCTCTAGTCTAGACCCTCTGCCAAGCTGAGTTGGGGTGACGCCCTCCACACACAAACCCAACGCCTGCAACGTCCCAGCCCTCGCTGGTGACCACCCCACATCCAGCTGAGCTCGGGCTCAGTCACTGGCATCGCCCCCCGCCCCCACAGGACCTGCGGGTTCAGGGACCGATGGTCACCTGTGAAAATCCTTCCCAACAGGCAGTGGCTAGAGGGTTTCCCCTGACATGCAAATCCCATTGCCTCATTCTCAGGAGGAAGCCCTGCCTGATCTGGCCACCAGACTGCTTGGAGTTCCAGAAGACTGTTCTTGAGACCAGGAATTCATCCTTGCACACCGAATTCTCTCCCCTATGGGTCTCCCTGTGAATGTCTCTCTCAAGAATCTGCTCAGGGCCACTTTCTCTCTGAACCCACTGAGCAGGCACAGTGGAGCGCAAGTCCCATCCCTGAGCAGCTGCTTTGTCAGCCAGATGGGAAGTCCTGGGGGGGCGGGGGGCAGTATCCACGCTGCTGTTCTGGGGGGAGCGGCCGGGAAGAGGGCGGGGCGGGGGGGGTCTCCAGAAGCCCCCGAGGGGGGGGCTGCACTCACGCCCACTTCCACGTGGTCCGAGCCGCGGTCATCTTGCTTGTGAAGCAGCTCAAAGTAGTACCTCCGAGAGGCCATGAGCCTGGGGACAGGAGGAGTCAGGGGCCTGCCTGCCGCACCCCAGGAGCCCCCGAGAAATGGCGAGTCCCAGGGGCAGCAGCAGCAGTTTCACCCGTGCACATGTCACCCCGTCCTCACACACACACCTGCTCCCAGTCACTCACCGTCTGGGCTTGGACACCTGGGAGCTGAACTTGGTGAACTCTCCAGGCGCTGTCCACTCTGAGCCCGTCTGGAGGGCAACAGAAAAGGGCAGGGGGCTCACCCTTTCCTTGGGGCACCAGCCCCACCCAGTGCCCCTTCCTGAGAAGTTGAAGGGGACAGGTGACCGAGGCCACAGGAGGCCCGTAAAGACAGAAGGGGTGTGGACGGAGGAGGCGGGTGGGGATACCTTGCCCACAAAGGCCACCAGCTGGGCACCCGCTGGGCTCTCATTTGGGCTCAGCCAGAACTCAGAGTTGTCATCCGAAGCCACAGAGAACTGGACGTCGCCTAGGCCGTAAGACAGGGCTCAGGGGCGGGCGGGGCGCCGATCGCCACACTCCCCTCCCATGCCCCCACCGCCGCACCATCTCTCGCTGGGTGGATGAAGCCGAAGAGGCGGAGGCCGTAGTTCTTCCACTTGGGAGACACAGCCAGCTTCTTTACGGTGGTGCGAGTCTGAGGGGACAGCGGCCGCTGGCATCAAGGTGCCTGCCCACCCGCGCCCGCCCGGGACTGCCACCCCCCAGCACTCACGTGGGGGAAGAGCGGGAAGTGCAGATTCCTGCGGAGCTGGCCCACGGCGCCCCCGCACCAGTCCTCAAACACGTGGAGGTTCACCTGCCCCTTGTACTGCGGAGGAGCGGGGCTTACCGGCCGCCCAGCAGCCCCGCCCCCCCGCCCGAGCCCCAGCGGACCTCACCTCCTCCCGCCACGCCGGCACTTGCCGGGTGAGGTTGAGCACCAGGGGTCTTCCAGCCCCCCCAGGAAACAGCACACCTACGTCCCGACCTTCAGACTGCGGGAGAGAAAGGGCACCACGGTCACGCCTGAGAAGTGTAAGGGCAGGAAGAAGACACACACACATGCAACGTGTGGCACAGCCAGCCACACACGCCGGTTCCTGCCACGCGGCCCTCCCCATCTAGCCACGGAGTCCCGGATCCATCACACCCCAGCCACACGCACACTGGGAAGACCCCCGGTCACCCCGCGTGCAGCACCTGCGTCCCCCCCAGGCCTGAGCACGTGAGCAGCCGTACTCCCCGCCCACGGCCTGTGGCACACGGTGGCCTCGGATCTTGTACACGCGGCTGTGTTGTTCCCCACGGCCCTGCTCACCACCGGCTCCTCCTCGCGGCTCTCGCTGGAGTCCTCTGCCCTCTGCGTGGCCAGCGCAGTGTGGACGCCCCGGCCGTCGGTCACACCGCTCAGCTTCTCGCCGTCTGTGGGTGGCAGAGCAGCTGTGGGTGGGACCCAGGCTCTTCAAGGCCACAGCCCCTGGTGCCAGGGTCAGTTGGGGGCAGGATGGCCAGTGGTGTCCCCTTCGAAGCCTCCCCTCCCCATACCTGCTCCTTCATGTTGCCCGATAGCCCCTCCTGCCCCCAGCGAAGTGCCTTCTACCAGGCTGTTCTGCCACCTCCCGCCTCTGTGGGGATGGCCCTGCCCGAGTCCCCAGCCCGACTCTCCCAGCCCCACTGGTGTGAGGCAGCGGGTGTGTGTGTGTGCCCTAGCACACACGCTTGCGCGTGCACACACTGGGTGTCCTCATCCGCGACTCTGCCTCCAGAAGGACCCAGGACGGCTCTGTGCGCTCAGCACACTTCCCACGTGCTGGAGTGCTCTGTGTCTGCCTCCCTTGCCAGAACTGAGAGCCAAGTGTTAGTCCTGGAGCTTGTTGTCGGGCAACCAGCGCTGTGGTCTTGAGGCTACACCAGCCCCGGCCCATGGCCTGCTCCCCTTGAGGCCACGGTCCCTGACCAAAGGAGCCCTGGCATGCTGGCCTGGCTGTCAGAGGCCCCGCGGCCGAGGTGGCCCTGCGGGGAGAGTGTCCCCGGGACCCCTTCTGTGGACTTCTCTAGAACATGGCACACCCCAACCCCCCAAGCCTGGGCAGACCACCTGCATACCTCAGTGCCCTCAATGTCCCAAACCTCCTCCTCAAGCTGTGGACCTGGGGGTCCCATACCCTGGGGTCTCAGCCACTGATGGTGAGGCTTCACTGTCCCATCCAGGGGCCCCCAGTCCAGGAACCCCTCTGCTCCAGGGCCAAGTCTGGCTTCAACATCCATGCCTGCTCTTCGATCCAGACCCCAGGAGTGAGAGTCCCATACGGACACAGCTGGCCTGGGCCCCTTCTCGGGGGAAGAGGGGCTGCCCATGGTCTTCTGCCTGTGAGACCCCGGTGGTGCCTGTCTGCCTGGTTCTCTCTAGTCACTGTCCTTTGTCTGGCTGGGAGCTGAGCCCCTAAGACGCTTCTGGCAACCCCCCCACAGCCTGGCCCCGATGCTCCCCGCCCGCCAAGGTAACTCTATGACTGCTGGGAAACTTCTGCAGGGGAGCTACACCCAGGCTGCCACCATGGTCCTGCAGGGCCAAGCCCAAGTGCAGTGAGATCCAGATGGCCTCCTGCTGGCCCCTCCGCCTAGGGCCTCTGCCTGCACAGGCTGCTGGACACAGGGCAGGTAGCCTTTCTGGTGGGAGTGAAGACAGTACTGACAGGACAGTCAGGAAGGCGTCAGACACGTTCAGCTGCTTAGCTTCCACAAGCCCTGCCCTGGTGGAGCCAGGTCGCCAGGCAGGAGGTGAGACCCGCCGGCTGGGGCTGCTCCTGGCTGGAGCTGCACGAGGGTTTGATAGTCTGTAACCTTGAACAGCTCCTGCCCACTCAGGAACAGCAGGACGGCTTCTCCGCTGGTCCAGCTGAGAGAAGAGGAGGCCTCAGAAATGGGGTTCCCACACCTCCGCCCCCTCCTAGCTGCTGAGTTAGGCTCCCTGGCTGCTCGGGAAGTCAGGTTGGGGAGGACTGTGGTTGCTCAGAAAAACACAAGGGAGCTGGGTAGGAGGCTGGTTAGTTTTGTGTCACTGGGTCACACTGTGGGGTCCCGCCTTATGTGACGGTAACTGGAGGCCCCTAGCGGATGTGGTAGCTGCAAGATGCGTGCACTCTGGGGAGGGTAGGTTGGGACCAGCCTCTGACCCCTGGCCTGGGTGTGGGACTGAACAGGGAGCTTTGGACCCTTTGGTGGGAGTGGCCAGGAATTTATGGATCAAAATCATCGTTCTGAGTCCTCAGGAAGCAAGATTCTCATCACCCACCCTTAAGACAGCCCACTTTCTTAAGAAGAGTCAGGGACAGCTTGGCTGGGACCTTCCCTGCCCTGAAGTGCTTCCTTCTCTCTCTCATTACCAACCTCCCGGTCCCCAGCCCTGTTCTAGGCACTCTGCTCCTCCCCCCCAAAATATGCGCCAACGGCCACCACTTCCAAGAGCCCTAGCTAGCGTGGCAGGACTCCTCCCCTGACTCTCCCCCACATCACTCACCAGCACCTGATTTGTGGGTTCATTGTCTCTTTCCACTGGAGCGTGAGTCTGAGTCTGGGAGCGTCCGCTCCAGGCAGTTCGGGTCTCCCCAGGCTGCACCCCTATCCCCATGACTCACTCCCAACACACAAGCGTCTCAGTCCCTGATCACAGGTTTACCTAGGGCGCCTCCTCCAGGAAGCTTTCCGATTGCGAGGGTCAGCTATCCCCGCCAGCCTCTTCCCCAGCAGACGGGGAAACGGAGGCTCTGCTAAGCAAGAAGAGTCGGAGGCGCAGCCGGACTTGGCCCTGAGAAATCCCAGCTGGCAGGGCCTGGTAGCGGAGGGCTCTCCAAGACCACTGTTACCCCGGCGCTATCCGCCCCGGGCCAGACCCCCGAGTCAGCCCGGGTTTGAGGACGCTCAAGAGGGTCGCGCACGTCACGGTTGACGTCATCCGGCGTTCCGGCCGGGTCGAGCCGAACCGAGCCCCCTGCCCCGATACTGCCGAGCTGGGAAGGGCGGCCCGGATCTCCAGACAGCTCTGGGCCGAGCCGAGACCTGAGCGCAAGGGGAGGGCCCGGGCCCGGGGCCGCTTGGGACCCTCACCGCCCCCCGCCCCGGGCGCGCGCCCCCTCCCGTACCTCGCCCGGAGCCCAGCCGCTGGCGCAGCGCGCGGCCCTGGCGCACCAGGCCCAGGTGCACGTACGTGAGCCACGCGGCGCAGGTAAGCAGCACCAGCAGGAGCAGCAGCTTGATCTGCTTGCGGATCTTCTTCACCGGGAACCACGGCATCGCGGCCGACCCCGCCCCGCCCGCGGCCGCGCTCAGCGGCGTCGCTGCGGCCCCCCACTCCTGCGCGCTCCGCGCCGCGGCCCCCAACCCCGCATGGCCCTTTGTCCGCCGCCCGCGGCCCCCGGCTGCGGCCGCGACCCCGGGCTGCCCTTGGCCGAGGGCCCGGGGTGGGCGGCGGAGCGGCTGCCGGCGGTGCCCCCGCCCGGCCCCGCCCGGCCGCTCGGGCTGCAAGCTCCCGGGGGCCGCGGCGGGACGCAGCAGCATCCACGCTGCGGTGCTACCCACCGTGAAACGGGCCCGGCCGCCGCGCCGCACGAGCCAATCCCGGCCCGGCCGGCCTGCGGGGAGCCAATCCGCGGCGCGGGAGGTGGGGCCAAATGTTAGGGTGTGCCCTCCGCTCGTCTCCACGCAACGCGCGCATCCACCTGGACAAGACGGCCCGCGCAGCGCGGGAACGCGGGGTCCCGGGAATACGGAGGAGCCGGGAGGTGCGCCGGGAGGCGCGGGGCCGGGGCCAGGGGCCAAGCATCAGAGAATGCACGGGGCGCGGGGTAGTGCATAGGACCGGGGGACGCGGGGCACGCGAGGTGCTGGGAACAGGACTGGGGTCACAGGGTGTAGTGGTGGCGGCCGCGGGCGGAGCCGGCTATGGATCGTGGGACAAGGGTGTGGGGAGCCGTGATGGGGAGACAACACGAGCCTGTGGAACGAAGGGGAAGGATGTGGGCAGCTTGGGCTTGCAGCTTGAGCCTCCTGCTAGCAATGCGGCTAGGAGGAATGGGGCTCAGACGTCGTGGAGAGAAGGAAAAGGGAGTCTGGGGGAGAGACACCGGGGCGTAGGTGATGGTGGTGGGTCAGGGCAGCTGGGGCGGGTTTGGGCGCACAGGCTCCATGCAGGCGAGACTGAGCAGGGTCTCAAAGCACCTGGCTTCACACTGAGTAAGGGGCATGAGGAGTTACCAAAGGACTTAGCTTGGAGGCCAGGGTCTGACCTGGCCACCAGGTGGACACGGGCCGCAGACTCGGGGTGGTGGGCTCCACTGAGGGCAGAGTAAGGTGGGGAGGAGGAGCCCAGGCAGGAGGGGCAGGGCTGTCTGGAAGCGGATAGGAGGGAGCCCAGCTCTCCCATTTCTGACCCGAGCCAGGAGCGCGGCTCTTGCTGAGCCGGAGGTGGGGGGCGGGGCGGGGGGCGGGGGGGGGGGGGCTGACGCTGAACTTTGCCCCATTTGGTTCCCATTCCTGCCCTGTCCCCCCGACCCCTGCCCTGCTGCCAGCCTGACTCTTCTCTCTGCCCCTCCATCTGCTCCACTTTTCTGTTACTGTGTAACCAGCCGGCCCAGCATCAGGGTTGTAAAACAACTGTTGTTTAAGCTCCTGGAGTTCGTGGTTTGAGAGCTTAGATGTGGCCCCACAGGACAGCTCTCCTCTGCTCCAGGACGTCTCTGGCCTCAAGTGGGAAGACGTGACCAGTTGGGGGTGACTCTGGTGGCTGGGCTGGGGTCATCTGAAGACTTCTGCACCCTCATGTCAGGGCCTTGGCAGGGATGGCTGGGCTTGGCTGGGATGGTTAACCAGAGTACCTGGGGGTGGCCACTCGGGGTGGTGGCCTCTGGACTCCAGCAAACAGGGCGACACACCTGGAGAGTCCCCACCCACCAATTCTGCCCCTGCTGTCGTGGGCTCCCCAGGCTCCAGTGGAGGGGATGTGGACCCCCCGCCTCCGAGGGAGGGAGGCTGCAGTGAGTTGCGGTCCTAACACTATTGCACTATCCTTTTTCCTGTTTTATTTTAGCCTCAGGGTCATTTTCCACCGTTCTGTCATCTGTCCTGTGAACAACACCCACAGCTCGTCAAACCTTCCCCCACCCCATTCTCGTCCCTCCCCTCCAATCCACTTTCCACACCCATGTTATCTGAACACTCATTATGGTATGTCAAGCTGTGTGTATCATAGGCATTACATCCATAGTTTTTTGTGCTGTAAATCTCATTGTGTTTCCTGTATTTTCTCCAAACTTCGCTCACAAACGCTCGTCTCCGTGCTGTTGTGTGTGGGATGCTGACCCTCTGCTCCCAGTCCACCCCCGTGCCCATTCGGCCAGCAGGTGCCCAGGGCCCTTGAGCCAGAGGCTTTAGGGGCACAGCTGTGAACACAGCAGATACAGCCCCTCCTTCTGTGGAGCTTCTGTCTTCCTAGGCAGAGGCACATTTGAGCAAGAACGGTGGGAGGTGCTGGGGAGACCATAACGAGCTGAGGGGCACCAGAAAGTGGGTTACAGGAGGGAAGAGTTGGGGACGCTACTGCCTGGGAAGGCCCCGGAGGGCTCCTGGTTCGGCCTGGAGGGCAGCAGGTGGCTGAAGGGCAGGGGGTAGAGGTGGTCGAGAAGGCAGCCAGCATCTGCCGGTTTGCCAGTCACAGCTGCCCTGCTGGAGCCCACGCGTGGCCACAACAGCCCTTCAGAGAGTGGCAGCCACTGCCCGCTCCTGCCTTTCCGGCTGCACGAAAGTTCCTCCATTGCTCAACTCTGACCCGAACCATATGGGGAAGGGGGTCCTGGGAAATAGGTTCCTAGCTGAACGGTAGCACACCCAGCGGAGGCTCCTCGGCAGCTCTGCATGCATGCACACTTCTGCTTTAGATCACGCTTACCCTCCAGATAAAAGTGGGCGAAGTCACACTTCTGCTTAATACGATGCACGTGTCTGGCCAAAAAGCGGTGGAGGGATGTTTCATGTCACCGGATCCATCTTTGGGTGGTACTGACTCCAACTGAATACCCACACCCCCAGGGGGTCTTCCCCACCCAGGGATCGAACCCACGTCTCCTGGACCTCCTGCCTTGGCAGGTGGGTTCTTTATTATTAGCGACACCTGGGGAGCCCAGCTGGAAAACACATTCTCTTTAAGAATGTTGAACACTTGACCACTCTCAGAGCGTGTTGAGTGTTAATGACACAAACACCAACATGTAAGGTCAACCATTGTTAACATAAGTTAGAAGTGAAAAAGAAAGAGAGTGTTAGTCGCTCAGTCGTGTCTGACTCTTTGCGACCCCACGAACTGTAGCCTGTGAGGCTCCTCTGTCCACGGAATTCTCTAGGCAAGAAAACTGGAGTGGATTGCCATCCCCTTCTCCAGGGTATCTTCCCGACGCAGGGACTAAACCTGGGGCTCCGTCACTGCAGGCAGATTCTTTACCATCCGAGCCACAAGGGAAGGCCTGGTGGGGTGAGTGGAAAAAGGGAGGGGGTGGGTGGAAGTAGCGTGCACGTGCCTCCCGTGAAGTAAGGACGAGGTTCTTGTCGCTACGGCAGCCACTTGCCTTCTTGCCCTGCCCACTCCACGTTCCCTGTGTCCTCAGCTCGCACCTCAGCTTCTGGTGGGTCTCTGTCCGGGGGTGGTGATTCCAAGGTCTGTGCCTGCGTTGGGTGTTTCTAGCTCCAGGGCCGGGGACACTCCGAGGCACGCTGGGCGGTCCCCTGCCTTCCAGACTGCTGCCTGCTCACCCGGGGCTGTCATGAAAGCGCAGCCCCCTTCTATGACCAGCACCGTGACCCTGTGTCGGTTCCCTGGTGTGAGGAGCCCCTAGGGGCCGAGGGGCCGAGTGGCCGGCGGCCTCCAGTCTGATGAGCCACCTGGTGGGAGCCTTCTAGGGCTTGCCCTGAACTGAGGGAACTCCCAGGATGTGGCGATTTCAGGTTTAAACCCAGGAAAGTCCTGGGCAGACCAGAGTACTGGTAGTTGCTACTTTCTGCTTATCAGGTTCAGACAACGTGGCATTGCCTGTGTCTTGGGCCAGTGTGACGGCCGTGAGAGGCCCAGTGAGCCAGGCCTCTGGGGGCTGCCCTGCTCTGAGGAGGGTGGTGGGCAGATGCCACTGCTTCTCCCACTGGCCTCGCTAGCGGGTGTGGAAAGAGCCACCCCTGACGGCCGGGCTCCCTGCCGGGATCTGCTGCAGCCACGGACACGGCCGCGGCGGGAGTCACCACCCGTTAAGTCTGTGACCGTTGGCTGGCAGTCCCCAGGCCCCCTGTCTTCTGCATGGGCCCCCTAGGAGAACTGAGTGGGGACGTGATGGGAGCCCCCTCCTGGGCCCTGAGTCCCCGCAGTGCCTCTGGGAGGCGTTCCTTCTGTGGTCCACTGCCCTCAGAGGAGGAGGAGGAGGAGGCCTTCCCTCGGCAGCGGCCCCGACTCCATGGGCTGGGGGCCAGCGTGGCGCCAGCTGGGCGTCTGCTGCAGCATCTGTGACGGGGGCAACCACCGCGGGGTTCAGGGTGCCCTGGGCCCACGTCACCTG
>NW_024070199.1:49182036-49184489 GCF_014754425.2 Oryx dammah
CCCTGGGCCCACGTCACCTGGGGCAACCACCGCGGGGTTCAGGGTGCACTGGGCCCACATCACCTGACCACCACAAGCCCCTGCTCTGACTGGTGGTCCCGGTGGTGGTTTGGGGACCCTGGAAAGCCTGGGGTTTCTGCTTCCTCTTCCTCAGACGCTGGTAAGTGTCCCTTCGGCGCCTCCAGGGAAGGCCAGGAGGAAGAGTGACAGGGTGTTTCTGGTGCTGTGACAAGATCCTTCCTCAAGGACACGGCCTCGCCCTCATCCACGGGGGCGCTGGATCTGCAGACCAGCTCAGACCAGGAAGCTGGTTGGGGCTCTGCAGCTTTCTGTCATCGTGATTCAAGTCAGGCTTCTTGTCATGGACTGAACGTTGGTGTCCTCCTCCCCAGATTCACATGTGGAAACCCTGAGCCCCAGTGCAACGGCATTTGGAGAGAGGCCTTGGGCGGTCTCTGGGGTTACATGAGGCGTGAGGGTGGGGCTGGTCTGATGGGGTCAGTGTCTGCAACAGGAGACGCCAGAGCTGGTTCTCCGAGAGCACATGAGAGAGCCCGTGCGTGCTGCGGAGGCCGCACGCCTGCAGCAGAGCCCAGGCACTCTGGCCCCACGACCTCTGACTTCCAGCCTCCTGGGCTCTGAGTAGACAAACGTCTGTGGTTCGCCCCTCAGTCTGGGGATTTGGCTTGGCCACCGGGCAGATTGAGACTCGCGCAGTTTACGAGCAGGCAGGCTGCCCGTGCTCTCAGCCCCACGTGCAGCGCGATCTCTGCATTTGAGACCCTCGGAGACCCCATCTCAGCGTCATTCCTCGTCTGCAGAGAGCTCCCCCAGGACGGGGTCCCCTCGCCCAAGCGTCTATCAGAGCCTGGGTCGGTGAGGAGGGGCCCCCGGATCCCCCAGGGACACTGTCAGGGAGGAGGAGAGCAAGCACTAACTTCGGCCTGTCCAGCTGCAAAAACGAGCGGGCTGTGCTTTCTAACGCAGTGCTGGATTTATACGAGTGTTGGTTGTGTAGACAGTGTCTGTGTGCCCAATCCCAGAGTTCCCCTGTTACTAACACCTTGCATTCACGTGGCACCTTTGCTACAACCAGTGAAGCAATATTGACGGGTTATTATTCACTAAAGGCAGTACTTTATTTAGACTTCCTTGCTGCTGCTGCTGCTGCTAAGTCGCTTCAGTCATGTCCAACTCTGTGCAACCCTGTAGACGGCAGCCCACCAGGCTCCCCCGTCCCTGGGGTTCTCCAGGCAAGAGCACTGGAGTGGGCGCCATTGTCTTCTCCTTAGACTTCCTTACTTCTCAGCTAATGTGCTTCTCCTGCTCCAGGCCCACCCCCCAGGCCCCACACGACAGTCCCGTCTCCTCAGGCTCCTCCGGGCTCTGACAGGCTCTCAGACGGCCCCTGTTTTGATGACCTGCACAGTTTTGAGGAAGACTGCACAGGTATTTTGTAGGGTGTAGAAACTGGTCTGTTGCTGTTTTCAGGATTTGATGGGGATTACGGGTTTGGGGGATGAAGAAAACAGATGTAAAGGCCCCTTTCATCCTGCCATATCCAGGGTGCCTCCTGTCAACTTAACTTATGGCTGTTGGCGCTGGCCTTCAGGCTCCGCTGCAAAATCACTCCCCTCCCTTCCGTCCTGTGCTGTGGGGGTGGCGGTCCTCACGCACAGCCTGCACGCAGGGGGCAGAATGTCTACATAATTTATTTGGACTTCTCAGCATGGCCAATTTGCCTCTTCTCCCCCATTTACTGATTTATCAGTATGATCACGTGGATACGTATTTCATATTCAGGTTAGGATACAACACTGCTCTGCTGACTTTGTTTCTCAAATTGTCCCGGTTCTGGCCGCTAGGAACCCTGTCAGCTAGCTCCCGCGGCCCTCGCACACACCCGGCCTTTGTGTGCTCCGGCCTTGTGTTTTTGAGCGCCTCCTTACTTTCCGGCTGCAAATGCTCCAGGCTCATCCTGTGTATTTCTGGTTCCAGTCCTGCTGCTGCTGCTGCTGCTGCTAAGTCGCTTCAGTCGTGTCCGACTCTGTGCGACCCCATAGACGGCAGCCCACCAGGCTCCCCCGTCCCTGGGATTCTCCAGGCAAGAATACTGGAGTGGGCTGCCATTGCCTTCTCCAATGCATGAAAGTGAAAAGTGAAAGTGAAGTCGCTCAGTCGTGTCCGACTCTTAGCGACCCCATGGCCTGCAGCCTACCAGGCTCCTCCATCCCTGGGATTGTCCAGGCAAGAGCACTGGAGTGGGGTGTCAGCCATTTCCTCAAGAAACTCTGTTCCCTTCCTTTTGCTAGAGAGTCACCTTGGAAACCCAGATCTGGGACAGATGTGTTTGTTGCTGCTGTGGTCTTGTCTCTGGACCCTCTCGCGGACAAAGCAAAGAAAGTGCGTGTGCCAGCCTTGCTCACACGCACACTAGACATGCCAGTGTGCCG
>NW_024070199.1:49194489-49216472 GCF_014754425.2 Oryx dammah
GGCAGGGGAGAGGGCGGGGGAGGGGAGGCGGGGGAGGGGAGGGGGAGGGGGAGAGAGCGGGGCGGGGGAGGGGAGGCGGGGCCGGGGCGGACGCGGGGCGGGGGCGCGGCTGCCCCACCCGAACCTCCTGCTTCTCCGCAGCGACGGGCGCGCAGGGCGGGGGCGCCGGGGGGCCGCGGCCGGAACCGAGACGGGCGCAGGCCATGGTTCCCGTGCGCCCTGCGGTCCGCAGAGCCGTGTGTAAGAGAGATGGTGAAAGTACTCGTCTCACGCCCTGGGATTGTGGGCGCGCCTGGACCCTGCTCGGAGGAAGAGGGGCGGCGAAGGCAGGGGGTCGAGCTTGTGATGCTGCTGGCTCGCAGCCCAGCTGAGAAAAGCGGCCACGGTGGCGCCCTGCCAGCTTCGCTGGTGGGAAGGCAGGCCGGCGCCCCCCACCGCCACCCCAGCTTGCCCTTAACCTCAGACTGCCTGAGCCTGCTGGTGGGCAGGGCCTGGCCGCAGACCTTGCCTGCAGAGGGAGAGTTATGGGGCGCGGACTTACGAGATGGGCGCCCGCTGGGGAGCGGGTGGGGACAGAGTGCTGCTGATGTGATGCCATCCGTGGGGTGAAGGGTCCTCTGACGGTCGAGACCTCCTCTTTGAGAACCCAGGGTCTTCAGACCCCCCTGTGGAGGACGCCTGGGCATTTGTGATTGTTACTGCCAAGCTCGCTCTGCTGGCTGGAGATAGGCCCCTGAATCACAGAGATGAGTTGTTGAGGCAGCGAGACTGTGGAAAGCTGGGTGACTGAGAAGATGGTGGACTAATTTTTTAAAGTAACCGCCTTGTCGGGGACTGTATGCTAGGTCCTACAATTTATATAACGTCAGAGAGAGAAGCAACGAGGAACTAAAGTAAAACGGGCCTTCCGTCTTGCAGAACATCTGGAAGGGCCAGCCTGTGGAAGGGGTGTGTTAATCCCTTCTGTTCACAGGTGGGCAGAGTCACACGTGAGCTTTAACAGTCAGGCAGAGGGGTGGGGTCCTCTGAGGCAGGCAATTATGAGGAGAAGGGGATGGCAGAGGAGGAGATGGTTGGATGGCATCACCAACTCAATGGATGTGAGTTTGAGCAAGCTGCGGGAGATGGTGAAGGACGGGGAACCTGGCGTGCTGCGGTCCATGGGGTCACAAAGAACTGGACATGACCGAGCGCCTGACAGCAACAACAGAAAGAACAGCAGCACAGAAAGCAAGGCAAAGACAGAGTTCCAACGTGGAGTCAGAATCGGTTCTTCTCCGAGATATTAGGAAGTGGGTCCTTTCTCTCTGATCCAGGGGTCGGCATCCTCTAAAGCTGTTGTGGGTTCACTTGTCAGCTTGTAACGTGGGTGAAATCTCAGATCCTTTGGTTCTTCACAGATCCTCGGAAGAGATCAGCATGGGCCTTTCCTCCCAACATGCAATCCCCTCCTTCCCTCAAGCTTCTTGCCCCCCGCCCTCAAGTTTCCGGTCTGTGTTCTCTTAACCAGTTAGACTTGCTGTGGAGCCAACTGCCTGGCTGCCTGCTCACCATCAGGGTGAGATCAGGCCTCCCTACCAACAGCAGCCTTGTGGGTGTCCTGCAGGGCCTTTGGGGAGCTGGGGACTTGCGCCTCCTTAACACCCTGACATGAACAGGAACAGTCTGTTCAGATTAAATCCACGTTGTGTTCTGGGCCAGTTCCCATCGTGTCCTGCTTTCCATTCCAGGTTACCCTTAACCCGGAGTTACACCTTCAGGTCAACGGCAGCACAGACACTGTGATAGCCCCAATTTGAGTATAAACCCTTCCCGATGTCCAGTATCCCAGGAGAAATTAGGGTACAAGAATTCATCCTTTCCTGAAGCAGTGTAAGCCTTAAAAAAATGAAACTAAAATTCTTAAGTTCAAGTCCAAACAAGTTTCAAGTACTTGGAAGGAAAACAATCCTAAACAAATCACCGTTCTCTGTTGTGAGTTCTGATAAACAGATGATCACGTGACTTCCCAGCGGCTCTGGCCTCTGGGTGTGGCTGTCCGGAAGGCTGGATGGACTCCAGACACTGGAGCCAGCCTGAGTCTGCGGGCTTCTGGCAGCAGGAGCTCATAGCCCAGGCTTTGCTTTGACATCAAAAAAGGCTGTTTTCTTACGAGAAGGAAACTTTCGCCTTTTTCCCTTCTAGGGTCTTCGGCTTGGTAATAATTAAATTGACATAAACCAAGTTAACAGCAGAAAAATAAATTTTGTGTTTACAGGAATCCCATAAAAGCCTGGCAGCCAAAGGACAGCCAGATAATTGCGGCTTTTGTAACTTCCCAAGACAAGGAGCGGGGTGGGTCCTGGGGTGCAGAGGAAGGCGGGCAGGGGAAGTTAGCACAGGAAGGCTGCTCTGCAGCAAATCTCACAGCCCACTTCCTGGCCCAGCCCCCTCTTCACTGTAAATCAGGTGGTTGGGGAGGTAAAGCTCTTTTCCTGAATCTGCTGGACTTTGCCTTTCTCTCAAAATAATCCTGCAGGAAGAGGGACCCCCCTCCAGGGCCTGAGAGTGGGCTCTTGTCTAACACTCGGGAATGAATTGTCCGAGGAGACACACATGCGGACAAAGCAAGAGAGTTTATTGGGAGGGGCACCCGGGTGGAGAGCAGCAGGGTGAGGGGCCCCAGGAGGACTGCTCTGCCGCGTGGCTCGCAGTCTCAGACTTTCCTGGTTGTCTTAGCCAATCACTGACTCAGGGTCCTTCCTGGTGGTGCACACGTTGCTCAGCCAAGATGGATGACAGCAAGGATTCTGGGAGTTGGTAGAACACGTGGTATCTCCTTTTGACCTTTCCTGAACTCTTCTGGTTGGTGGTGGCTTGCTAGTTCTGTGTTCCTTACCAGGATCTCCTATTGTAGAATAATTCATGCAAATGGTTACTATGTGCCTGGCTAGACATCCTGGAATGCGAAGTCAAGTGGGCCTTAGAAAGCATCACTATGAACAAAGCTAGTGGAGGTGATGGAATTCCAGTTGAGCTATTTCAAATCCTGAAAGATGATGCTGTGAAAGTGCTGCACTCAATATGCCAGCAAATTTGGGAGACTCAGCGGTGGCCACAGGACTGGAAAAGGTCAGTTTTCATTCCAATTCCAAAGAAAGGCAATGCCAAAGAATGCTCAAACTACCGCACAATTGCACTCATCTCACATGCTAGTAAAGTAATGCTCAAAATTCTCCAAGCCAGGCTTCAGCAATATGTGAACCGTGAACTTCCAGATGTTCAAGCTAGTTTTAGAAAAGGCAGAGGAACTGTTGCAGGAAGGTGGACCTCTTCCAGGGCCCAAAACTGGCTCTTGTCCAACACTCGGAAATGAATTGTCCGAGGAGACACATGTGCTGACAAAGCAAGGGCTTTTATTGGGAAAGGGCGCCCGGGTGGAGAGCAGCAGGGTGAGGGAACCCAGGAGAGCTGCTCTGCCACGTGGCTCGCAGTCTCGGGTTTTATGGCGATGGGATTAGTTTCTGGGTGGTCTTTGGCCAATCACTCTAATTCAGAGTCTTTCCTGGTGCCACACGTATTGCTCAGCCAAGATGGATGCTAGTGAGAGGGATTCTGGGAAGTGGACGGACACGCGGTGTCTCCTTTCCCCCTTTCCCGAACTCTTCCTGTTGGTGGTGGCTTATTAGTTCCGTATTCCTTATCAGGATCTCCTGTTGTAAAACAACTCATGCAAATGGTTACTATGGTGCCTGGCCAGGGTGGGCGGTTTCAATCAGTGTGCTTCCCCTAACAGAACCAGAGATCAAATTGCCAATATCCGCTGGATCATCGGAAAAGCAAGAGAGTTCCAGAAAAACATCTATTTCTGCTTTATTGACTATGCCAAAGCCTTTGACTGTGTGGATCACAATAAACTGTGGAACATTCTTCAAGAGAGGGAATACCAGACCACCTGACCTGCCTCTTGAGAAATCTGTATGCAGGTCAGGAAGCGACAGTTAGAACTGGACATGGAACAACAGACTGGTTCCAAATAGGAAAAGGTGTGTGTCAAGGCTGTATATTGTCACCCTGCTTATTTAACTTCTATGCAGAGTACATCATGAGAAACGCTGGGCTGGAGGAAGCACAAGCTGGAATCTAGATTGCCAGGAGAAATATCAATAACCTCAGATATGCAGATGACACCCTTTATGGCAGGAAGTGAAGAGGAACTAAAAAGCCTCTTGATGAAAGTGAAAGAGGAGAGTGAAAAAGTTGGCTTAAAGCTCAACATTCAGAAAACGAAGATCATGGCTTCTGGTCCCATCACTTCATGGGAAATAGATGGGGAAATAGTGGAAACACTGTCAGACTTTATTTGGGGGGCTCCAAAATCACTGCAGATGGTGACTGCAGCCATGAAATTAAAAGACGCTTACTCCTTGGAAGAAAAGTTATGACCAACCTAGATAGCATATTCAAAAGCAGAGACATTACTTTGCCGACTAAGGTCCGTCTAGTCAAGGCTATGGTTTTTCCTGTGGTCATGTATGGATATGAGAGTTGGACTGTGAAGAAGGCTGAGTGCCAAAGAATTCATGCTTTTGAACTGTGGTGTTGGAGAAGACTCTTGAGAGTCCCTTGGACTGCAAGGAGATCCAACCAGTCCATGCTGAAGGAGATCAGCCCTGGGATTTCCTTGGAAGGAATGATGCTAAAGCTGAAACTCCAGTACTTTGGCCACTTCATGCAAAGTGTTGACTCATTGGAAAAGACTTTGATGCTGGGAGGGATTGGGGGCAGGAGGAGAAGGGGACGAGTGAGGATGAGATGGCTGGATGGCATCACTGACTCGATGGACGCGAGTCTGAGTGAACTCCGGGAGTTGGTGATGGACAGGGAGGCCTGGCGTGCTGCGTTTCATGGGCTCACAAAGAGTCGGACACGACTGAGCGACTGGACTGAACTGAACTGAACTGAACTGAGGTGGGGTTTCAGTCAGTGTACTCCCCTTAACAACTCCCCCAGAGAGACTTCATAGTCAAGACACTCTTCCTTCTGCAGCTACTTCCTGCTGGGCGTGGACATCGTCCTGCCTAGGAGAGCAGAAGTCCCTTTCTACCTGATTTAAGTCGAAGTCTTCCAAATCTGAAACCGGCTTCCACCCTGGTAGTAACATCAGTTTGATTTGAAACTATTGGAACCTGTTGTAGATAAACTTTGTGAGGAGCTGAAGTATACAGGGGCCAAATAGGGGCCCTGAAGGACAGTCATTGCTGGACCCAGAGATGGCAGGGGCCGGGAAGGAAAAGGAGGGCTCTCAACGCCTGTCGAGCCCAGATCCTGGGTCCTGTAGCCTGTTCTAAGGGCCCCTTGATATCTTCTTGGGCCTTTTCAGACTGGTTATAATAAAACCAGTATTCTTCCTTCAGAGAAGGTCAAGTGGCCCGCTGCCCTGCAGTCAGTAAGTGTCGGGCCTGACAAGTTTGTAGGACCGTATGGCTAGGAAGTGTGACTGGGGTTGTAGACGTAGGAGGGTTCTTGCGGTTTCTCTGTGGACGCAGCAGGGCTGATAGAAAGTTGATGAAATTCATATAAGGAAGTTGCCCTAGTGGCAGCTCCTGCCACACCGGTGGTCAAGCCTAGTGCCAGGAAAAGGGGGCAAGTCCCCTGCACGCTGCATCCTCGGGGGGGTGGAGGCAAGGGAGAGGCATGCCGCAGGCTCTGGTGGGCATACACCAGCAGGAGCAAGGAGGCATTGCCTCTGTGTGGGGCGTGACATACACTACGGAGCAGGTTCCTCACCAAACAGAGGGCAGAGATGGGGAGGCTCTGTTCCCACATATGAAGTAGGCACCATGGCTGTGTTCAGGCTGGGCAACAAAATGGATTTGCCAAAGGGGAACAGGGTTTCCATCTGCCTTACAACTGGTGTGTGGCGTAATGGAGTAGGGGCAGGCCTTCGGCAGCTGGGAGGAGAACTTCACCCTACCTGCTGCAGAACTGGCAGCAGCGAGGAGATTTAGGATGGGGTTCAAGTGCCGAGAGACGTCCTGGGGCTTGTCCTTGAGGTGGAGAGTGTTATGCTTGGGTTCCCACCATAGGCCTAGGTTCTCAGGGGTGGGGACCCCTACCAGGAAATAACAGGGGGCAGAGTTGCCTGTCTAATTTAGAAACCAGGGTGTGGTTTTTTGGTTGTCCAGAACAGAACATGGGTTTTTGAGACTGGTTAATGGCACCTGAGGAGAGCCTCATGCCGGGGGATAGCTGTAGCGGGTCATTGCTGCCAGAACCTCTAGTTCCCAGGCTTCGGGCTAAGCCACAATACCCCAGAGCAGTTGCACATCCTGGTTTTCTCCATCAGTTCTGAAACAAGGCTACTCCACATCTCGAGTTGTGCAGCCCCTCCACAGACACCCCTGCCACGGAGTCGCTTTTGAGACGGATGGGGAAGGTCACTTGGGGAATGTTAGTCAAGAGAGAAAATAAGGGCTTGGGTGGGATTGCAGATTTCATTGTGGGAGTAAATGTAGACAGCTGTTGCTGATACCAAGTCACGAAGCTTTCCTCCCCTTTTACCCAAAAGGTTAGGCCGTGACCAGACAGGGTACATTAAGTGGTGGCATGTAGCTGGGCTGGAAGGGCTGGCCGTCCATGCCCTGGGATGTGTTGGACGTGTCCTCACCTTCTGCTGCTAATGGGGCAGTAAGGCTAAGCTGATTGGTGTGTGGTTTGCAAGTGTACAGCCCACTCCGGTATCTTGCCTGGAGAATTCCGTGGAGAGGGGAGCTTGGCAGCCTGTGGTCCAGGTTGTAAAGAGTCGGACATGACTCAAGAATCTGACGCGGCTGAAGAGTCTGACACGACTAAGTGGCCAAGCAGTCGCCACTGAGGGAGGGGTTACCAGCTGCGCAGGGCGGCGTGACCAGGAAGAGGAGGGACTCCACAGGGTGCATGTACTTCTCTGGGGGAGGCTGGATGGTGTTTCGCCTGAACAAGAGTCTGAGTCTCCAACAGGCTCACAGGAATAGCTGGCCTCTGGCTTTGGGTTCTCAGCCCCCGCCTCCCGCTCCTGTGGACTGTGGGGCTTTACTCTGGAATTGGGGGCCCCAGGAGACGGGAGCTGCACCGCGACAGCAGTCGAGGTCACTGGAACGACAGGATGGCCCGGCCCGTGTCTCTGACGGCTGGTGTGGACTCCCCCTCTCTTGCCCGGTCTTCACTAAGATTTGGTCTTCTGGCTCTACCTGGGGGTCTCTCAGTCTCCTGCGGTTTAGGCAGGACTTGCTCTCCATATCACTGGGATCCTTGCTGAAACCTTCCTAGATCAATCATAGTTTTAGGAGTGCGCTGGTGTCCTCGTCAAGAAACAAATCAGAAGTCAAGAATGGACACCCACACAGCATTTCGTAAGGGTTTAATCACGATGGCCATTTGGGGGCTGCACGTACCCTCATGAGGGTCACGCGTAGCATCTGGCGCCGTTTTTTATGTGCTTCTTGACTTAGTTTGGCCAGAGCTCTTTTAAGAGTCTGGTTGGCCCACCCTACCTTCCCTAAGGCTTGAGACCTCGTGGATGAGTGGGGGTGGTGTTTGAATCCTAAACAGGCGGCCAAGTTCTGGGATATCACGGCCACAGATGGTGGCCCGCTGTGGCTCTGAAGTGATCAAGGCAGCCCAAACCCCGGTGCTGTCTCCTCTAGCCCAGCTTCACAGCCTTCTGTTGCTCTCTGTCCTGCTGGGAACATGTCAAGCTGTCCCGTGTCACAAAGACTAGCACAGGAGCGAATCCCTGGGTCTTGCCTGGCTGTGCACCCACCTACTGGTCCTCACCTGGGTGCGATCCCTGATGCTGGACAGGTTCAACTAGGGGAGGCGGCAAGGGTCTGGTTTCTGGGTGGTTCCTTAGACAGGTATCACAGTTCCGTGTGATCTGCCCAATACCTTCAGCCACTGGAGGTGGTAGAGCATGGGCTTCAGCAAGGTTTCCAGGCGATCTCTTCCAAAATGGGTAGTTTTGTGTAAAGAGTTAATAATTTTCCAGACCTGAGAGTCAGGGAGTGTTATTTGGACCTCGTCAGTCTGGAACCACCCGTGAGGCCCAATCTCCCAGCCCCGCTTGGCACATGAGGAGTGTCCCCCTGGGGTATTACTTGGAGTCAGGGTCTCCTTGGGGAAAAGCGGGCAGATAGCAGTGATGCGGGAGCTGCTCTAGCAGCTCATTTTGCCTCCTGATTAGCTTTCCTGCTCCCCTGGGCCTCCTTTTCTTCTCTCTCTTGGTGACCCTTGCAGAGATGACAGCTAATTTAGCAGGAAGTTTGGCTGCCTCCGGGAGCCTGAGAATGAGCTCTTTGTGTTTAATAAGAGAGCTTCGGGCACTGAGCACTCCCCCTCTTCCCAGGCAGGCAGGATGAGGAAAGCATGCTTGGGGTCTGTGATCCTCTGTCTTTCCTGAAGTCCAAAGCTCTCCTCAGGGCAAAAAGTTCAGTTTTCCCGGCGGAGGTGCCTGGGGGAGGAGGTCGACTTTCCCAGGTCTGGGCTCACGGAGGCATGTCCTGCCTTCCTCTCTCCTTTCCCTACAAAGCCACTGCGGTCTGCGCACCGATCTTCCTCTGGGTCGGATAAGGCTGCCTCAGGTGGGCCGGGGTGAGAAGTGCAAGTCGCTTATGGCGTGCATGCACTGGTGGCTCAAAGGGGAAGTATGGGGTCTGGGATTAAGGCGGCCGGGTTTAAAGTCTGCCAGCCTCTTCACTGCATTTCTGGCGTGGTGTTGGGCGGTCCTTGTCCCTGCCGTTCACCTGTCCCGTTTAGTCTCCAAGACTGCTTGCAGCCGATGAGGTGCAAGGCGGACCCAGGGTCAGCGTTATCCATAAAAGCGATGGCTCCGCTGCCTGGAGGCAGGTGGCCACCCTCTGGCTACCTGGTCTAGTTGCTTAGAGAGGTAAGCCATGGGTTGTAATACAGGCACACACCCCACTCCGCCCCTGTCCACATTTGTCCTAACATCCCAAGAGCAGCTCCTACTCTCTGAGACATACAGCCTGAAAGGCTTTTCCACACTGGGAGGCTTAAACCTCCCAAGTTCAGGAGCTGCGATGACAGCCTCTTCCAGGTCATTAAAGGCAACCTTGCAGGTCTCATCCCAGTTAAGTGGCTCTTCCTCTTTCCCTCTTAATTTTTCATGTAGGAGTTGGGCCAGATTCCCATAACCAGGAATCCAGGTCCAGGAAAACCCAGTCATTCCTAAAAATGCCCTAAGCTGTTTCCTTGTTTGGGGGTAGGTGGTATTTAAGATGAGGGTTTGGGGGTCGAACGTTCTTTTCCCCTCTGTAATTATAAATCCACAGTATCTTACTTGGGTTAAACTAATCTGAGCTTTCTTAGGGGATACTCAATATCTCTTTCCATAGAGAACATTTAAGGTTTTAATTGTATCCATTTGAGAGCTGGTAAAATCTGCGCTATGAGCAAGTCACCTATCCATTGTATTATTGTCTGCAAGGAGGTCCAACCAGTCCATCCTAAAGGAGATCGGTCCTGGGTGTTCATTGGAAGGACTGATGCTAAAGCTGAAACTCCAATACTTTGGCCACCTCATGTGAAGAGTTGACTCATTGGAAAAGACTCTGATGCTGGGAGGGATTGGGGGCAGGAGGAGAAGGGGATGACTGAGGATGAGATGGCTGGATGGCATCACTGACTCAATGGGCGCGAGTCTGAGTGAACTCCGGGAGTTGGTGATGAACAGCGAGCCTGGCGTGCTGAGATTCATGGGGTCGCAGAGTCGGACACAACTGAGTGACTGAACTGAACTGAACTGGAGGTTAATTCTCTTCGTTTTTTCCCCAAGGAGGTTCTGAAAATATGAGGGCTATCTCAAAACCCCCGTGTTCGTTGAGTCCAGCAAAGTTGTATGGCCTCCCTGGCCCCCGGTTCTTACGCTCAAAGGCAAAGAGATTTGGGGATGTGTGATGGAGCAGAATGCACAAGAAAGCATCCGTCGGGTCCAAGATTAAAGTGCTTAGCACTTCCTGGGACCTGGGGTAGGAGGGTATGTGGGTTCAGGACTACGGGTGGGTGGGAACCACAGCCTCATTGACTGCTCTTAGATCCTGGATGCGTTGATAAGATCCATCCAGTTTCTTAACAGGCAGGACTGGTGTGAAACAGGGAGACTCGCAGGCGGATACGATTCCAGTATCCTGGTCGGTGTTAACTAGTGGTCTAGAGCTGTCAAGAGCTTCTGGTTTTAAGGTCTTTTCCAGGGGTGGGAAGCACTTGGCCTCAGGAGAATCTTTACTGGTGAAATATTTATGGCTAGCCGCGGGCAGGAGAGATCCCACACCTGGGTTTGACCTCATCTGAGAAAAGTAGGGACTCTTCCTCTTCTATGTCTGACTGCAAGTATTCAGACACCAGACAAAGGAAATTATTCGTTTCTAACTTTCCCCAAGTCACTGTGGTCTGGAGGTGACAAAGCAGGTCTCTCCCAGTAGGGGAGCAGGGCAACTGGGGATGTATAAGAAGGGGGGTCCCTTGTCAGTCGCCCACCTTATAATGGAGGGGCTTTGGAGTATCCCATCTACCCATCACCATTTCAGCCAGGGAGTCTAAGGTCCTGATCAGAAAGGAGGAACAGAGAAGGCAGCCCCGTATCCTTGCCTCCTGTTTGTACGGTCACCCAAGGGTCGGGAGGAGTGGTCGGAGCTCACCATTCGCGGGGGCTTCTCGAGCCACTGGGCGTCGTCGGTCCCAGTCACTCAGGACTAGCACGGCGGTCTCCACGTGCCCCCTTAGGGCAGTGTGGACACTCCCCTTTCCCAGGCCCGTCCTCTTTGCAGCAGGTGCACTGGGGGTGGATTTTTAAGACTCTCTTTCTCTCTCACTTTCCCTGTGACTCGCACAGTAGTAGGGTGGACCGAGGCCAAGGCGCTAGTGTGCTGGCTAGGGCTTAGATCTGCTCTCTTCTCTTAGAGCCTCCTGTTCTTGCCAGCTTCTCTTCCCTCCCTTTTGGCTTTCTCCTCCAGGTCCCTACTCAAAACCATCCTATTTGCCTCCTCCGCCAACTCAGAGATTGGGGTCTGTGGTTCTTTTTCTAGTTTTTGCAGTTTTCTCCTCATATCCCGGGCTGCCTGGGTTATGAAGGAATGGGCTAGCAGGACTCTAGCTAATACTTTTTAGGTCTTCCTGCCGAAGAATTGATGCTTTTGAACTGTGGTGTTAGAGAAGACTCTTGAGCGTCCCTTGGACGGCAAGGAGATCCAACCAGTCCATCCTAAAGGAAATCAGTCCTGAATATTCATTGGAAGGACTGAGGCTGAAGCTGAAGCTCCAATCCTTTGGCCACCTGATGTGAAGAACTGATTCATTGGAAAAGACCCTGATGCTGGGAAAGATTGAAGGCAGAAGGAGAAGGGGATGACAGGATGGGATGGTTGGATGGCATCACTGACTCGATGGACAGGAGTCTGAGCAAGCTCCAGGAAGCCTGGCATGCTGCAGTCCGTGGGGTCACAAAGAGTTGGACACGACTGAACTGAACTGAATTAAGGTCTGCCTGGGTAAAATTTTTAAAGACCTCTGTGAGCCTTTCCAAAAAAAAAGGGCTGGATTTTCACTCTCTCCCTGTATAACTTCTTTTATCTTATTCTAACTAACGACCTTCTGGACGCCCCAGGTCACTCCCTGTAGTAGGTAAGCAGTGAGGTGTCTTAGGGATCCTCTCCCTGCCCTTGTGCTGGGATGCCAGTCCAGCTCTGTAGAGGGCATTGCCTCTTCTGCCAGGGCCAGACTGGCATCTGCCTACTGTCCACAGGTCAGCTGCTTTTCTAGCCTGATCTAGGATTCTAGCTTTTCCCTCATCATTACAACACTGGGCGAGAATGGCCATTACACCTCTCCGGGTGAGGGAGAAGTTAAGACTAAGACGCTTGACTTTGTCCGTAAAGTTCTGGGGTTTTCAGGATACGGGCCCAGTCGCTCCCTACATTGCATAGCGTGTTGCATAGAAAGGGAAAGTGAACTTGCCTGGCTCCCCTTCCCCATCTGGTACCTCTCTTAGGAGACAGATTTTGTCGGAGGGTAAACTGTCCATCTGTGGAGGCAAAGCTTACTACCCGATTGCAATCGCACAGGGGAGAGGGGTACATAGAAGAGGAACTGCGGTGGCCCCGCGTGACTTTCCCTCAGTCGCGTGACTTCCAGGGCTGCCTGAACTTCCCTTTTCCTGTCCTCTCTGCCTGAGCTGAGGGGGTCAGGACAAGGGCAAGGGGGTCCTCGGCTTTGGACCTCGCCAAAAGAACTTTGAAAAAGCTTTTGTCGGGGTCTCTGAGCTTGCATTGTCTCCTTTTCTGGGAATCCTGGTAGAGGGCCATAAAGGCCTGGACATTGGGAACCTCCTTTTATCTACCCTCGAGTTTGCAGTATAGACTGAGCTACAGAATGGTGTTAAATCCAAGTGACCCTGACTGGGGCCATTTCCCCCCTCCTCCCAGGAAGTAAGTAGGCCAGTATCAAGTATAATATTTGATCCGTTTTCCTCTTTTTAGGCCATTCCGTTGGTATCCTTCCCAGTGGGCCCAAAGATGACGCAGGGGGGTGCGTGAAGGGGAGCTGGGCTTCTTTCCCACTTCGATGGTGGTTAGCCTGTGTCCTGTCACCAGGGGACCAGTATGGGGTGGGTGCGCCTGTATCTGACTTGAGGTTGTAAGCGCTCTCCTGGTCCCAGATTGCTTGATTATATACGTGCCGAAGGAACTGCTCAGTGGTAAGCACGATCGGTGGGGATGTAGGGCTTGTCCCGAAAAGCTCGTGAACCCCTAGACATATGTCCAGGGTGCTAACTTTCCCCCAAGACCAGGTGAGACTGTGCTGAGCCTTGTCAGTCACTTCCGCTTGGAAGCACTCAGCCAAATGAACAGTCAGGTGACTGAACTGGTAGAAACAGGGCGCCTGACGGAGGGGTTCCGGCGCCTGATTTTCTCCCCAGGAACAAAGCACAGCTGACCGGAGAAGAGGCGCAGTCTCGCAGAAAATCTCTCGCGCAGACTCAGAACTTCAGACCCGAGCGCTGATAGAGTAGATGGAAATACTTTGGGCCTTCAAAGGGAGGGAAAGAGGCCCGGTTAAGTAAGAAGGAAGGAGAGAGAGGAAAAGGGGGTTGGGGTTAGGAGAGAGAGAGGGAAAAGGGGCTGCCTTTACAGACACCTGCCGCCCGCAGACGCCCGGCATTACGAGGCTTCACCCTGGGCTTCCCGCGGCCGGAGGCCTGGAGCTCGGCCCTACCAGCCACCAGAAACCAGGCTGGAGCCAGAACCAGAACCAAATGCGAGTTCTCTGCCAACCAGAGGTGAGCAGGCACCAGCCCTCAGCTCAGGCCGAGCCGCTTCTACCGGGCTCCTGCGTCCAGTACCAGGGGACAAGGCAAAAAGTAGGGTAGCTGGGGCTGAACAGGAGGATGAGAGAACAAAGGCGTCACCAAAGTCGCTTGTTTGTGCTCGGCTGGGGCATCCAGACAGTCGTTTGTGTTGGGAAGAGACCAGAGCCCGGGTTGTGGCTGCTGGGTCCGGTCCCTCAGCAGGCAAGCTGGCCTTTGAGTGCCCTGAGGAGCTGGGGCATCAGTCGCGGTAAAAAGGGGTCCCTTCGTGGTTGCCAGTTGCTGCAGGAAAGGCGACCCCTTCCTGGGCTTAAGAGTGGCTCTTGTCTAACGCTCGGAACGAAGCTGTTCGGGGAGACGTGCCGACAAAGGCAGAGACCTGACCGGAGGGTGGGCGCCCGGCGGGAGGGGGCAGTCGGGGCCGCGGAGGCCGCCCTGTCGCGCGGCTGCAGCCTCGGGTTGTGTGCTGATGGGGCTCGTTTCTGGGCCAGTCGCTCTGACTCAGGGTCCTTCCTGGAGGCACACACGTTCCTCAGCCAAGACGGACGCCAGCAAGGATTCTGGGAGGCGGTGGGACATGTGCGGTCCCCTTTTACCTTTCCTGAACTCCTCCGGTTGGTGGTGGCTTGTTAGTTCCGTGTTCCTTACTAGGATCTCCTGTCATAAAATAACTCGTGCCAGTGGTTACTATGGTGCCTGGCCACGGTGAAGGGTTTTAGTCAGTGTGCTTTCCCTAACATTTATGCTGACGAGAGATATGAAACCCGTCTGGACTCTGTGGGGCGCCTGGGCGTGAAATCCGTTCTGTGTCCCCAGGTACTTGACCTTCCCTGAATTCCAGAGGGCAGGGTTGGACAGTTGCTAATCAGGGAAGGGAGGGGACGCAGAGAGCCACAGTGCAGCCTGGGGTCAGGGCCCTGGTTCGGGGGGCACAGCTGTGTCTTTGAGCTCCTTACAGAACTCAAACCCACAAATGAAGATGTTAGCCTGACAAGCATCCTTCTTTCAGAAAGGATCACAGTTTGGTGACTCTGAGAACCAGAGACGCTCAGCAGGGGACCACGTGTGGCCAGGTTACAGGAGGCAGGCCCTGCACACACCCTGGCCCTCCGCACAGCCGCACCCTTGGTCCGCTGCTACAGAACTCCTTGGGGCCAGAACACACGGTTTTGAGGGCACAGCCCTGCTGCGTCCCCCTTTGCCTGTTAAGCAATAAAGCTATTCTTTTCTAGTTCACCAAAAACTCTGTTTCCGAGATTCAATTCAGCACCAGTGTACATAGGCCCAGTTTTCAGCATCAGTATTTTGTGGTGGCAAAACCTGCTCCCCTTCAGTTTGAAGAAGAAAATACTTGTTGGGGGTTTTCCATGGCTCTGCCCCTCTGAGGCCTGGAGTTCGCAGGGGCAAAGGCTGGGGTGTCCCCTGAGCACTTTCCATCCTGCCTTCCTCTCCCTGCCTGGGGCTGACTCGTCAATACCCAGAGTCAGGGTTACTAGGATGAGTATGATTTTCACATCACCAGCTCCACAATGGCACAATCTGGAACAAAGCTCTCTCTTCTCAGAGATTTTCCAGGAAAAACCCAGGACTCTCCAGGAACAGAGACTGGGGGGTGTTCGAGGGAGAAAGGAGAGGAAGGCGGGGACCCTCTGGTCAGCGGTCAGTTCGGTGGCGGCAGCACAGGCTCTTCCTTCCTTCCTTCCTCCTCCTCCTGCTCGGCTCCCAGCTGGACACCAGGAGGCTCGCCCCTGCCTTGCCCTCAGGAGGAGGCCCTGCCTGGCAGCGGGGCTGGAGGACAGTCATTCTCCGGCCTCCCCCGCCCCCACCCCACGGTTCCCAGGAAATGGGAGCAGCTCCCCCAGAGCCGGAAGTGGAGACTTTAAAAAGAAAAACAACCCTCTGGCTGACATAGCATTTGGCTGAGTCACCACACCAGATGGACCCAGAACAGTGAAAAATGTGGTTGACATAGTCAACTCCCCACCATCGAATCTGCTGGTGCTGGGGCGGCAGACAGGCCTTGGGAACAGAGCAGGGCCAAGCCCAGCACAGAGGGTGCTCCTGCATGGGGTGCTGGAGAGCTGGCATCTGAAACACGCAAAGCACCAGAGGAGCACGGTGAGTCCCTCATGACCTTCAGGACAGCTGGTGAAGAAAAAAGCAGAGGCCCAAAGCGGCGTCACCTGTGCTAAAGTCCACGGTACCAAACCTTGCCTCCTACTCGGTTGCACTTCAGCCTTCCCCAGAATCTCCTAGGATTTCCTGGTCAGCCGAGAAGGTGACGCGCCCTGTGGGTGCCCTCCATCCCTGGAAGATGAGGGACGTCTGGCTGTTCCTCTCCCCTCCCCCCGCCCTCAGGAGGAGCCGTCGGGTCCCAGTGGCCTTGCTTTCTTCAGCTACTGATCTCCTTGCCCCATCTTCCTTCCTATAAAACCTCCCACTTTGTGCTGCCCCTCTGAGCACCCTGGTGCTTGCTGGATGATATGCTGCCAATTCATTAATTACCAAATAAAGTGGTTCAGTTCAGTTCAGTCGCTCAGTTGTGTCCGACTCTTTGCAACCCCATGGACTGCAGCACACCAGGCCTCCCTGTCCATTGCCAACTCCAGGAGTTTACTCAAATTCATGTCCATGGAGTCAGTGATGCCATCCAACCATCGCATCCTCTGTCTTCCCCTTCTCCTCCTGCCCTCAATCTTTCCCAGCATCACGGTCTTTTCAAATGAGTCAGCTCTTCGCATCAGGTGGCCAAAGGATTGGAGCTTCAGCTTCAGCCTCAGTCCTTCCAATGAATATTCAGGACTGATTTCCTTTAGGATGGACTGGTTGGATCTCCTTGCCATCCTAGGGACTCTTAAGAGTCTTCTCTAACACCACAGTTCAAAAGCATCAATTCTTAGGTGCTCAGCTTTATAATCCAACTCTCACATCCATACATGATTTTGTAAAGTGGTTAGAGCTTCAGATTTACTCAGTTGAATTTTGTTTTTTACATAACTAAGATTTAGAATCCAGACAAAACAAAAGGTGAATAAATTTGACTACATAAACAGTTTTCAAGGTTGCACGACACACACTCAGTATACAAAGTACAAGTACTTGAGAAGTTAGGAGCAAATATTCAGAACATATACTCAGAAAAAGTGCTCGTGACCCAGATATGCCCAGAAGTCTGAAAGATGAGTAGGTAGATGGAGAAAATACACGAACAGACAGTTTATACTAAAAAATCCTAAACATGTGAAAAAACATTGAAATCACTCATTAACAGAGAAATGCAATTAATATAAGACCAATGTCTCACTTCTTACCTCTCAAAGTGGCAAAAAATTAAAAACTATGATAGCTCAGTTGGTAGAGAATCCACCTGCAATTTCGGAGACCCTGGTTCAATTCCTGGATCGGGAAGATCTGCTGGAGAAGGGATAGGCTACCCACTTCAGTATTCTTGGGCTTCCCTTGTGGCTCAGCTGGTATGCAAAGAGGACTCACGGCAGACTTGCTTGTAACCACAGAACGTTAGGAACAACCTAAATGTCCACACTTAGGAGAGTGGCGTGCAGGCCCTGAAGAAAAAGGAGGAAGGTCACTCCAAGTGGATGGTGTGACTTCCAGGCACTATGTTAAGAGAAGAAGCACAGAGAGTCACCTATAGAAGTTCCTTTCTTTTCTTTTCTTTTCTTTTTTAATAGCACAACTTATATATTTCAAATGGACAAAAAAATTAGTATCATTCACAGTATCTTAAGATAAACTGCCTTTGAATGGGAGCTTTCTTTTCGTTACAAATCTTACAACGGAGCGTGCTTCTGGGTATTCAGGTCCACATTCTATTTTAAGGCCGTATGTTCAGTTTTCGTTAATTGTTCTTGGAGGCCCAGTTACCACCCCTGTCATCTGGAAGGTGTTCTGTCTTCGTCATCTTCTAGACCCCAGCTGACTGTGCCATTTCCTACTCCTTTCTGGCCTTCTGCGAGTTCTGCCAACAGTCAGCAATTGCCAGGGACTCTTACTCCTGAGCCCGGGGTGGCTCCTATCTTGCATCACTGTCGCTCAAAGGCCGGGCCCTTCTTCGCCCCCCAGTTCCTTTCTTTTAGAAGGAAGGTGATATGCGTCTGCTCGTGTGTGGAAAAGAGACACAGGGTAGAGCAGGGAAAACTTGCCACATCGCGTGGAAAGAGGAGCTCGACAGGAAGCCACGGGCTCCCGACAGGAAGGGCCGTGTGCGAAAGCGTGGCGACTGGACTTCCCTCTAGCCGTGTGACAGGTATATAAGTCTGTGTGGGTAAAACTAGGAAAGGTCGGTTTTCATTCCAATCCTGAAGAATGGCCATGCCAAAAAATGCTCAAACTACCGCACAGTTTCACGCATCACACACGGTAGTAAAATAATGCTCAAAATTCTCCAAGCCAGGCTTCAATAGTACGTGAACTGAGAATTCCAGATGTTCAAGCTGGATTTAGAAAAGGCAGAGGTGGAGCTCGTACTCTGTGGGTTTTACTTATTTATTTATTTTTCCTCCCTGTTTTGTTGCCCTCTGTGCTTCCAAGGCTCGCTACAGACTCGGCAGTGAGAGTGTTCCCTGGTGTTTGGAAACTCTCTCTTTTTAAGACTCCCTTCCCGGGATGGAGCGCGTCCCTCCCTCTTTTGTCTCTTTTTTTGTCTTTTATATTTTTTCCTACCTCCTTTCGAAGACAATGGGCTGGTTTTCTGGGCACCTGACGTCCTCTGCTGGCATTCAGAAGTTGCTTTGTGGAATTTACTCAGCGTTTAAATGTTCTGAGATGACCCAGAGGGAAGGTACGGGGAGGGAGGTGGGAGGGGGGTTCAGGATGGGGAGCACGTGTATACCTGTGGCGGATTCATGTTGATGTATGGCAAAACCAATACAATATTGTAAAGTAATTAACCTCCAATTAAAATAAATAAATTTATATTTCAAATAAAATAAAATAACTCAAGGAAAAAAAAAGAAAAGGCAGAGGAACCAGAGATCATATTGCCAACATCCATTGGATCATAGAAAAAGCAAGAGAGTTCCAGAAGAACACCTAATTCTGCTTCACTGACTACACTAAAGCCTTTGACTGTGTGGGTCACAACGAACGGTGGAAGGTTCTTCAAGATCACCTGATCTGCCTCCTGAGGAATCTGTATGCAGGTCAGGAAGCAACAGTTAGAAACGGTCATGGAACAACGAACAAATCAGGTTTGTTTGGAACCGAACAATGGTTCAAAATCAGGAAAGGAGTACATCAAGGCTGCATACTGTCACCCTGCTTATCTAACTTATATGCAGAGTACATCATGTGAAATGCCGGGCTGGATGAAGCACAAGCCTGAATCAAATTGCTGGGAGAAATATCAGTAACTTCAGATACGCAGATGACGCCACCCTCATGGCAGAAAGTGAAGAGGAACTAAAGAGCCTCTTGATGAAAGTGAAAGAGGAGAGTGAAAACGCTGGCTTAACGCTCAACATTCAGAAAACTAAGATCACGAATCCAGTCCCATCACTTCATGGGAAATAGATGGGGAAACAATGGGAACAGTGACAGACTTTATTTTGGGGGGCTCCAAAATCACTGCAGATGGTGACTGCAGCCATGAAATTAAAAGACCCTTGCTCCTTGGAAGGAAAGCTGTGACCAACCTAGACAGCATACTAAAAAGAGACATTGCTTTGTCGACAAAGGTCCATCTAGTCAAAGCCACGGTTTTTCCAGTAGTCATGTATAGATATTGGACCATAAAGAAAGTTGAGCACCAAAGAATTGATGCTTCTGAACTGTGGTGTTGGAGAAGACTCTTCAGAGTCTCTTGGACAGCAGAGAGATCAAACCAGTCAATCCTAAAGGAAATTAGTCTTGAATATTTACTGGAAGGACTGATGCTGAAGCTGAAGGTCCAGTACTTTGGACACCTGATGGGAAGAACTGACGCACTGGAAAAGACCCTGATGCCGGGAAAGACTGAAGGCGGGAGGAGAAGGGGACGACAGAGGATGAGATGGTTGGACGGCATCTCTGACTCGAGGGAACTGAGTTTGAGCAAGCTCCGGGAGATGGTGAAGGACAGGGGGGCCCCACGTGCTGCTGTCCATGGGGCCACAGAGAGTTGGACAGGACTGAGGGACTGCACTGCCTGAAGAAGTCAGCGACCTCGCTGTCGGAGAAAGAGATTAAGAGAAGGGAAGGGGAGGCAGTGTTGGGTAGGGGCCCTGTGGGTCTGCACACTTGAGGTCTGTATTCTACACCCAGAAAGAACAGAACAGAGGCTGTAGGGTCCATTATGACACGCATGTGTATTTCCCATCTCTGCTGAGACTCCAAGAGGCAAGGAGCCCATGGTGCCCAGGTCTTGGTTTCCAAGACCATTCATTCTCCAGTAAAGGAACCAGGCTCCCTGGAGAAATGGCCCATTCCAGGCCTAGGCAGGGAGCCCCCACGATGGGCCTGGGGGCTCTTGTGGCGTCAGAACATAAGGAAGTACTCAAAAACACACACTAAACCGGATAACTGACCGTGGCTCAGATCATGAATCCTTATGGTAAAATTCAGACTGAAATTGAGGAAAGTAAGGAAAACCACTAGACCATTCAGGTATGACCTAAATCAAATTCCTTATGATTATACAGTGGAAGTGACAAATAGATTCAAGGGATTGGATCTGATAGACAGAGTGCCTGAAGAACGATGGATGGAGTCATGTAACATTGTACAGGAGGCGGTGATCAAGACCATTCCCAAGAAAAAGAAATGCAAAAAGGCAAAATGGTTGTCTGAGGAGGCCTTACAAATAGCTGAGAAAAGAAGAGAAGTGAAAGGCAAAGGAGAAAAGGAAAGATATACCCAACTGAATGCAGAGTTCCAAAGAATAGCAAGGAGAGATAAGAAGGCCTTCCTCAGTGATCAATGCAAAGAAATAGAGGAAAACAATAGAATGGGAAAGACTAGAGATCTCCTCAAGAAAATCAGAGACACCAAGGGAACATTTCATGCAAAGATGGGCTCGATAAAGGGCAGAAATGGCATGAGCCTGATGCTCTGCCGTCCATGGGGTTGCAGAGTCGGACACGACTGAGCGACTGAGCTGAACTGATGCCATGACATTCTGGCACCTTGCTTTATGTCCCTGGATGTGTTCCGGTATCTTCTGACTCATAGTCGATGGGAACTTGGATAGAATTTGTATCCTACTGTTACGTGAAAGTTATGCGAATCTTCATTATGTTGAATCGGTTTATAGTGCTTTTCAGGCCTATCATACCCTACCTTTCCGACTTCCCCAGGGGCTCAGACGGTAAAGCGCCTTGCTTACAGTGCGGGAGACCTGGGCTCAGTCCCTGGATCGGGAAGATCCCCTGGAGAAGGAAATGGCAACCGACTCCAGTGCTCTTGCCTGGAAAATCCCATGGGCAGAGGAGCCTGGCGGGCTACAGTCCACCGGGTCGCAAAGAGTCAGACACCACTGAACGACTTCACTTTCACTTTTCACCTTTCTGTCTATTCATTCTATTGATTTTTGAGAGTCTGATATTGAAACTCCAACTGAAAAATCTCAACTTATCTACTTAAAAAGTAATTTAATATACAGTGGAACTATATGTGTCTTTGTTTTGTATTTTCCAAGTCTCCTTGGAAAATAAAGGTGTTATTATACTTTCATAATTTAAAAAAGAAAGAAAATAAGTAAAGCCGCTGTTTTCTTTGTAGATAATTAGTATATTGGGGTCTTACCTGGTTGTCCAGTGGTTAAGACTTGGAGCTTCTAGTACAGGCTGTGCGAGTTTGATCTCTGGTCAGGAAACTAAGTTCCCACATGCTGTGTGGCAAAATAACTGTTTAAAATAGTAGTTCTCTGGGGAAATGAGCAACGGATGCTCACAGCAGCTGAAGGAGGGGCAGCAGGTGCAAAGGCTTCTGGGTAGGGCACCAACAACATCCAGTTCAGAGGCAAGCTCAAGATTCCTACGTGGGGATGGAGGAGCAGACAGAGAGAGAAACAAATCTTTACAAACCAACTCAGGAAACCTCGCATTCAAAATGAGCCTGCAGTCCAACAGGCCTTAGTCCAAGAAAGAAACAGAATTGTACAACAAAGAACAAGATCAACAATCTCAATGAGCTGATGAATTCAATATAGTAAAATGATGCAAAAAAATTTTTTTTAATTAGTATATTGGGGAGATACTTCAAGACCATACAGAATTCCCTGGTGGCTCAACTGGTAAAGAGTCTGCCTGCAATTCGGGAGACCGGGTTTGATCCCTGGGTCGGGAAGATCCCCTGGAGAAGGAAATGGCAACCCACTCCAGTATTCTCGCCTGGAGAACCCCATAGATAGAGGAGCCTGGAAGGCTACAGTTCTTGGGGTCACAAAGAGTTGGACACAACTGAGTAATTTAACTTTCACTTTCATGAAAAAGTTTCTTCCCCAATTTCACGCACAGATTTAGCACCCATTAGTGGGCCATGTGCAGAAGGCAACGGCAACTCACTCCAGTACTCTTGCCTGGAAAATCCCATGGATGGAGGAGCCTGGTGGGCTGTAGTCCATGCTAAGGGTCGGACGCGACTGAGCGACTTCCCTTTCACTTTTCACTTTCATGCACTGGAGAAGGAGATGGCAACCCACTCCAGT
>NW_024070199.1:49216482-49244346 GCF_014754425.2 Oryx dammah
CTTTTCACTTTCATGCACTGGAGAAGGAGATGGCAACCCACTCCAGTGCTCTTGCCTGGAGAATCCCAGGGATGGAGGAGCCTGGTGGGCTGCCGTCTATGGGGTCGCACAGAGTCGGACACAACTGAAGCGACTTAGCAGCAGCAGCAGCAGGAGCGGACCATGTCTACGACTGTTATCGTCGGATGTTGTGTGATTTGCTATTTACCTGTTTCCTTCTCCACTTGTTAGTTGGAATTCTAACGTGAAAAGAACTTCCTCTCATCCTCCATTAAAAAAAAATGGACTGACTGATTTTCGGCCGTGCTGGGTCTTGGTTGTTGCACACAGGCTTTCTCTGGTTGCAGCGAGCGGCAGCTACTCTCCAGCTGTGTGCGAGGTCTTCTCACTTGGGCGGCTCCTCTCGTCGAGCACAGGCTCCAGGTGTGTGCGCTCAGTAGCTTCTGTCCCCGGACTCTAGAGCACAGGCTTAACAGCTGTGGGGCGTGGGCTTGGCTGCTCCGCGGCTTCTGGGATCTTCTGGACCTGGGATCGAATGTTGCGGAGGTGGGTGGGGATCGTCCCCCTGCCCTGCAAGATGGAGTCTTAACGACTGGACTCCCAGGAAAGCCCCTCAGTTTATTTATTTAACCAATTGCTTGTTCACAGCAGCAAGGGTGTGGGGTTATTGTTTTGTTTTTGGCTGGCAATCTAGTCATTCTCAGCCTGCTGCTGACGTCATCCCAGCTTTTATGACTACAGAGTCCTGAGGTCTGCCCGCAGCCCTTATCTGGTTTCAGTTAGTCAGCTGTCTCTCAGGTGTGTCCAGCTCTTTTCGACCCCATGGACTGCCGTACGCCAGGCCTCCTTGTTATCAACAACTCACGGAGCTTGCTCAAACGCATGTCCATCGAATTTGTGATGCCATCCAACCATCTCATCCTCTGTCGTCCCCTTCCCCTCCCGCCTTCAGTCTTTCCTGGCATCAGGGTCTCTCCCACTGAGTCAGTTCTTCCCATCAGGTGGCCAAAGGATTGGACCTTCAGCTTCAGCATCAGTCCTTCCAGTGAATATTCAGGACTGACTTCCTTCAGGATGGACTGGTTTGATCTCCTTGCAGTCCAAAGGACTCTCAAGAGTCTCCTCCAACACCACAGTTCAGAAGCATCAGTTTTTTGGTGCTCAGCTTTTTTCGTAGTCCAACTCTCACATCCATACGTGACAACTGGAAGAACCATAGACAGACCTTTGTTGACAAAGTAATATCTCTGTTTTTTAATATGCTGTCTAGCAAGTGTCTTTTAATTTCACAGCTGCAGTCACCATCTGCAGTGATTTTGGAGCCCAAGAAAATAAAATCTCTCACTGTCTCCATTGTTTCCCCGTCCATTTGCCATGAAGTGATAGGATCAGATGCCATGTTTTCTGAATAACGAATTTTAAGCCAACTTCTTCACTCTCCTCTTTCACTTTCATCAAGAGGCTCTTTAGTTATTCTTCACTTTCTGCCATAAGGGTGGTGTCATCTGCGTGTCTGAGGTTATTGATATTTCTCCTGGTAATCATGATCCCAGCGTGTGCTTCCTCCAGCCCAGCGTTTCTCATGATGTTCTCTGCACAGAAGTTAAACAAGCAGGGTGACAGTATATGGCCTTGACGTCCTCATTTCCTGATTTGGAACCAGTTCACTGCTCCATGTCCAGTTCTAACTGTTGCTTCTTGATCTGCATACAGATTTCTCTGGAGGCAGGTAGAGTGGTCTGGTATTTGCATCTCTTTAAGAATTTTCCACAGTTTGTTGTGATATACACAGTCAAAGGCTTTGGCGTAATCAATAAAGCAGAAGTAGATGTTTTTCTGGAACTCTCTTGCTCTTTCTATGATCCAGTGGATGTTGGCAATTTGATCTGTGGTTCCTTTGCTTTTTCTAAATCCAGCCTGAACATGTGGAAGTTCACATTTCACATACTGCTGAAGCCTGGCTTGGAGTTCCCATAAACTGTATATCAGAAGACACTGGAACATATCTAGGGACATAAGACAAGGTGCAAAAATTTCATTGTATGAAGGTATTGAAATCATACAGAGTCTGTTCTCTCATCACTGTGGAGTTATGTTAGAAATCAGTATCAAACTATATGCGAAAATAACATACATATTTTCAAGTGCGGTGTGACATCCACCAAGAGAGATCTATGACTTAGCCATTGAAAGCCTCGACAAAATTAAAAGACTGAAAAAACACAGAGGGTGATCGCAGAGAAGAGAGCATTTAAATGAGAAATTAATATCAAGATAAGAAATTAATATCAAAGATACTTGAAAAAACCCTCATATTTGAAAATTACATGTCCACTTTTAAATGATGGGTGAAGCCATAGCAAGGAAAATTAGAAGATATTCGTAACAGAATAAAAATGAAAAGAGAATTTCTCAGCATTTGCTGCATGCAGCTGAAGCTGATCAATGTAACTAAACACAATGTGGAATCTTGAATAAAGCATGCAGACAAATACTGGACACTAGCATACACTTTTGTGAAATTTGAACAAAATCTGTGCTTCAGTTAACAGCCCTGTGACATGTGTTAATGTCCTTCTCTTGTTTTTAAACCATAGTGTTGTTTATATTCTTGGAACTGGACTACAAGTTTCAAGCCTCATTCAGTATTTTTTTTTTAAATCACCAAAACAGTAAGCTTTCTAGACATTTAGCAGTAATACTAGATGCCAGAATAAATGGAACTATATTAAAGTTTTGAGTGAACATAAATTAGAAATCTAGCATTTTATTCATACTTAGACAAATTAGAGGAATTAAAAATGTCATAAATTTTTTAGCTAGGCCAAAAGAAAAAAAAAAGCATCTCTAGTCTTTCCCATTCTATTGCTTTCCTTTGTTTCTTTTCATTGATCACTGGGGAAGGCTTTCTTATCTCTCCTTGCTGTTCTTTGGCACTCTGCATTCAGATGGCTATATCTTTCCTTTTCTCCTTTGCCTTTCACTTCTCTTCTTTTCTCAGCTATTTGTAAGGCCTCCTTAGACAGCCATTTTGCCTTTTCGCATTCTTTTCTACTTTACCCCAAACTCTGTCTCTGAGATTCAGTTTGGCGCTACTGCACAGAGGCTGAATTGTTGGTATTAACTTTGGCGTCCAAGGCAGAGCTGACTTGGAGACTGTCCCTGGGAGGTCCCCAGCTTGCTTGGGCCCTGAGGCTTTCTCCATGCCAGCCTCTTGTAAGAGAGTGGAGGGTTGGATAATTCCTTCGGAAGCCAAATCTCCTGGGACCCTTGACTGGAAAGGCTAAGCCCTAGTCATACTCCATCTACCATCCTGGCAGTTGGAGCTCTGAGGTGGGGGTGGGCCCCACCTCAGAAGAGGCACCATCTTAGCATCTTCCAAGGCCATCTTTGCCTTGAGGACATTCCTCTCTTCCTCCTGCCCATGCTGGCCTGAACATCCTGCTCCAAGGAGTTATTTTGGAGAAGGAGAAAAGTAACATTTGGGACTCTGTGACATCTTGGCCAGCATTTGGCCAAGTCCCCTGGCGTGTACTCTGAGACCCTGTCAGCCTTGTCCTCTTGGAGGAGGCCTGTATCGCTTTTAGGGAATTTCTCACTCCAGGAAATCCCATTTGGAAGGCGTGCTTCTTGGACAGAGGTCACAGGCTGAGTGGAACTTGGAAGCCAGTTTGAGCCTGTTTGTATTTTGGTTCCTTTGGTTTGAGGCTTTCATTGCCAGAAGGATTTTGGTTTATTCTTGGTCTGCACATGAGTGTTCTTTCGAACAAACATGAAAAACACTTGTTCAATTCCATCTGATAGCCACCTGGGCAAAATCTTGGCAGACTTGTTGATTTATAGCTATGAACATGTGGCAAAAAAGAATGGCATTCTATTGTAATTTGGTTTGGCCATTGGACATTCTTAAAAGTGTGGAGAGGTGGCCTTTGTATGGTTGCTTAAGCTATTCTATCACTTTCAGCTGTAATTATTTTGTCACCGGAACGGGAAGGCCAGGAGCTGCCTCCACTCCAGGTGAGCTGGCCACTCTGGGCTCACTTCCCGCGGAAAGTGAGCCGCCCTGGGCTCCCTGAGAGCCACCTCGAAGTTAGCTCTTTTTCAAGAACTGAGTGAGTCTGTCTAGAAGCCTCCATCTGGGAGTGAGAGTGGAGTTTTTAGACTAACCTTTCTGATTTTCTGTCTGGGCAGCTGTAGCTTAGCAGTTCTTTGTGTGTGTGTGTGTGTGTTGCTGTGGGGTGAGTCTCCGGCTCGTGCAGGATGAGAAAAGTCTACTTGCTCCTTGCAAGCCGCTGTGAGCGCTCCGTCTGGAGCGGAGATGGACCTGCGGGCCGCACCTTGTCTGGTCTGTGGGCCGTGTGTGCAGTCTGTGTGTGTGTGTGTGTGTGTCAGCCCTTGTGCTGACTGGTTGAGGTGTCTGGTGACTAACAAGACTCACGTGTGACAATATCAGGGAGCCCTTCCTGACTGCCTACTTTGCCTGTGAGGGAGCGTTTGCTGGGACTTTTTCTTTTGGGGCAGCCTTGTTATGGGCGATGAGAGCTCTTTTCCATCTTGTAGCTCCCCTGCCGGGATATCTTCACAAAACAGGGAGATCTTTAGTTATGTCCCCACAGATTGGTACTTGCCCGTCAACTACAAACTGGCGCTTGCCAAGAGCATTGCCGGGTTTCCCTGGCGGTTCAGTGGTAAAGAATCTGCCTGCAATCCAGGAGACCAGGTTTGATCCCTGGGTTGGGAAGATCCCCTGGAGAAGGAAATGGCTACCCATCCAGTACCCCATGGACAGAGGAGCCTGGCGGGCTATAGTCCATGTGGTTGCAAAGAGTTGGACGTGACTGAGTGGTAACACTTTCAAGAGTGTTGCCAGTGGCTGAACAGTGGGGGCGTTTGCCATCTGCCCCGTGGAGATCGGATGGTTGGATATTTTCAGGAACAGGTTTCATGATCCCAATCTTTGCATCTCCTTTATCTAGAAAAGCACCAAATCCCTTCATGATGACATCAGATCCTCATGACTAGCAGAAAGCTTGTAAAGTAAGTACCTGATTGGCGACTTTAATTCTGATGACCCTTATATCTACTGTTGAGAGGAGCGCAAGAGGGGTTCCACCTTGAAGACCGTCATCCGTCTTAAGGCAGGATGTGAACTGGGCCTGAACCCTGTTAGCCACCGTTAAGGAAAAAGCAGAAAACCCCCTCTTCACAGACGGCAAACAAAGGCTGGAGGTAAAGGTCAGGCTGTCTCAGGCAGATTAATGATAGTGGCTGCACATGTGAGCCTAATTACTAGCGTGCAGCAGTCATGCAGCTGAAGGTGTAAAGCCGAGTCCTCCGGAGCCATCGAGGTCCTTGTTGGAAACCGATTCCCCTTGGACCTGCTGCGTAACAGGCTGTGCTCTACTCTCTTGAGTGCCCTCTGAGGTGTGTTTTGTGCCTGATTCTATAACACTATTACTGTGGGTGAGAATCTCTTAGAAGAAAGGAGTAGCCCTTATAGTCAACAAAAGAGTCTGACATGCAGTACTTGGGTACAATCTCAAAAATGACAGAATGATCCCTGTTTGTTTCCAAGGCAAACCATTCAATATCACAGTAATCCAAGACTATGCCCCAACTACTAATGCCAAAGAAGCTGAAGGTGAACAGTTCTAAGAACACCTACAAGACCTTCTAGAACTAACATCCAAAAAAGATGTCCATTTCATCGCAGGAGACTGGCATGCAAAAGTAGGAAGTCAAGAGACACCTGGAGTAACAGGCACGTTTGGCCTTGATGTACAAAACGAAGCAGGGCAAAGACTAACAAAGTTTTGCCAAGAGAATGCACTGGTCATAGCAAACACCCTCTTCCAACAACACAAGAGATGACTCTACACATAGGCATCACCAGATAGTCAATACTGAAATCAGAGTGATTATATTCTTTGCAGCCAAAGATGGAGAAGCTTTATACAGTCAACAAAAACAAGACCAGGAGCTGACTGTGGCTCAGATCATGAACTCCTTATTGGAAAATTAAGACTTAAATGAAGAAAGTAGGGAAAACCACTAGACCATTCAGGTATGACCTAAATAAAATCCCTTATGATTACACAGTGGAAGTGACAAATAGATTCAAGGGATTAGAGCTGATAGACAGAGTGCCTGAAGAACTATGGATGGAGGTTCATGACACTGTACCGGAGACAGGGATCAAGACCATCCCCGAGAAAAAGAAACGCAAAAAGGCAAAATGGTTGTCTGAGGAGGCCTTACAAATAGCTGAGAAAAGAAGAGAAGTGAAAGGCAAAGGAGAAAAGGAAAAATATAGCCATCTGAATGCAGAGTTCCAAAGAATAGCAAGGAGAGATAAAAAAAAGCCTTCCTCAGTGATCAATGCAAAGAAATAGAGGAAAACAATAAAATGGGAAAGACTAGAGATCTCTTCAAGAAAATTAGAGATACCAAGGGAACATTTCATGCAAAGATGGGCTCAATAAAGGACAAAAATAATATGGACCTAACAGAAGCAGAAGATATTAAGAAAAGGTGGCAAGAATACACAGAAGAACTGTACAAAAAAGATCTTCACGACCAAGATAATCACAATGGTGTGATCACTCACCTAGAGCCAGACATCCTGGAATGTGAAGTCAAGTGGGCATTAAGGAAGCATCACTATGAACAAAGCTAGTGGAGGTGATGGAATTCCAGTGGAGCTGTTTCAAATCCTGAAAGATGATGCTGTGAAAGTGCTGCAGTCAATATGCCGGCAAATTTGGAAAACTCAGCAGTGGCCACAGGACTGGAAAAGGTCAATTTTCACTCCAATCCCAAAGAAAGGCAATGCCAAAGAATGTTCAAACTACTGCACAATTGCATGTATCTCATACACTAGCAAAGTAATGCTCAAAATTCTCCAAGGCAGACTTCAACAGTACATGAACCGAGAACTTCAGATGTTCAAGCTGGATTTAGAATAGGCAGAGGAACCACAGATCAAATTGCCAACATCCATTGGATCATAGAAAAAGCAAGTGAGCTCCAGAAAAACATTTACTTCTGCTTTATTGACTATGCCAAAGCCTTTTAGTGTGTGGTTCACACCAAACTGTGGAAAATGCAAGAGATGGGAATACCAGACCACCTAACCTGCCTCCTGAGAAATCTGTATGCAGATCAAGAAGCAACAGTTAGAACAGGACATGGAACAACAGACTGGTTCCAAATTGGGAAAGGAGTACGTCAAGGCTGCATATTGTCACCCTGCTTATTTAACTTATATGCAGAGTGCATCGTGAAGTGCTGGGCTGAATGAAGCACAAGCTGGAATCAGGATTGCCGGGAGAAATATCAATCACCTGAGATATGCAGATGACACCACCCTTATGGCAGAAAGTGAAGAAGAGCTAAAGAGCCTCTTGATGAAAGTGAAAGAGGAGAGTGAAAGAGTTGGCTTAAAGCTCAACATTCAGAAAACTAAGGTCATGGCATCTAGTCCCCTCACTTCAGGGCAAAATAGATGTGGAAACAATGGAAACAGTGAGAGACTTTATTTTCTTGGGCTCCAAAATCCCTGCAGATGGTGACTGTAGCCATGAAATTAAAAGATGCTTGCTCCTTGGAAGAAACGTTATGTTCAACCTAGAGAGCATATTATAAAGCAGAGGCATTACTTTGTCAACAAAGGTCCATCTAGTCAATGCTATGGTTTTTCCAGTGGTCATGTATGGACATGAGAGTTGGACTATATAGAAAGCTGAGTGCTGAAGAACTGATGCTTTTGAACTGTGGTGTTGGGAGAAGACTCTTGAGATTCCCTTGGACAGCAAGGAGATCTAACCAGACAATCCTAAAGGAAATCCTGAATATTCATTGGAAGGACTGATGCTGAAGCTAAAATTCCAATACTTTGGCCCCCTGATGTGAAGAACTGACTCATGGAAAAGGTCCTGATGCTGAAAAAGATTGAAGGCGGGAGATGAAGGTGATGATGGAGGATGAGATGGTTGGATGGCATCACAAACTCGATGGACATGAGTTTGAGCAAGCCCTGGGAATTTATGATGGACAGGGAAGCCTTGCGTACTGCAGTCCATGGGGTCACAAAGAGTTGAACCTGACTGAGAGTTGAACTGAATCGATGTGTAGCAGCTAATAACCTCTGATATGTATACGTTAATGCTACACCATAAGCTAACAACTACTTAGGTAAAATTTGCCAGCTGCTACAATGAGTCTCCCAAGCTCTACACTGGTTTGCAGGCTTTCTCTTCCAAGCTCCTCAGGAAGCTGGATCTACTTGTCTATTGAAGTTGCAGCTACCTCTCCTCCTACTTCTAACTGGGTCTGTTGCATCGAAATGGCAGACAAAGAGACTGAGATTTAATTACACAACACTCAGATCCAGGGCTTGTAACTCAAATATTTCTAATTGGGTATTACTTCACCTGAAGATTGAGGCAGGACTACACACCATTTCAGCAGAAAGTAGCCAGGGCAGTCACCGCTCTGTTGCTCAGACAGTCTGGGGAAAGATAAAACAGAAGTGGGCATTAAAAACCAGTCCCCCCCAAACTGAGTTCCTCTGCCAAGTCTATGATGAATGCCTCTGTCTGAAACAATTACTTCCTTTCTTTTCCAACGTCTGCTCTCCTCAAGACTGAAGCGTGTCAGGAACCAGCGGGGAGTGAAACCAAGTGGGACCCTTTGAAGCTCCGGGGCATGAAAGGCTTTCTGTGTCCCCTGTTTCTTGCCTTTCCCCGAAGTCGAAAGGACAGGTTCAAACAGGTGCTAAGCAGGGAAGGGAGGCAGGGTGCAGAGACAGAGGGGAGCAGCCAAGAGAATGCAGCCTGGGCTTTGGCCTCAGGGCTCTGGTTTGGCCTCAAGGGATAGATATAACAGTCTTTGAGCTCCTTACAGGACTCAAATCCCCAACAAATGCAGATGTTAGCCTGACAAGCATCCTTCTCTCCAGAGAGGATTGCAGTTTGGTAACCCTGAGAACAAGAGACGCTCATCAGGGGACCAGGGGAGGCCAGGTTACAGGAGGCGGGCCCTGCACACACCCTGGCCCTCTGCACAGCCGCACCCTTGATCCACTGCTACAGAACGCCTCCCCAAATGCCTCGGGGTCAGGACACGCGATTTTGAGGGCACAGCCCTGCTGTGTCCCCCTTCGCCTGGTAAAGCAATAAACTTTTTTTCTACTTCATCCAAAACTCAGTCTCCGAGATTCCATCCAGCACCAGTGCACAGAGGCCCAGTTTGCGGCTTGACTGTCACTATCTCTCTTACCCTCAATCGTCAGGCAAAGTCAAGAGAACTACAGGGATTGTCAAGATGAAAATGTCTAAATTTGCCCAAACTACTGGACTCCCCAGGCCTAAGGTCTTGCTGACGATTCAAAGAACCCAATTTGGGAATCATAAACTCACTCCACAGCAGAGTCGTCAGCAGAGAGACAGCAGACTGATGTCTACAGGGGTCCGGCCTTCTGCTGATCCCTTGCCCTATGCCAGTGCGACCAGCTACTATGAGTCTCCAGTTCTTATGCTCAGGCTTGTCATCAAAAGGCTGAAGAAGCCTTCCCAGCTCTAATTCAAAGGATCCTGCTGGTCAGTCTATAGCCTCATGACTGCGTCTTCTGGAAACTTCACCAAAGGAAGACAGCTTTCAATGTCATGGGAAAGGGCCTCACTGACCACCAACACAGCTGCAAAATTAGTTACGGAGCCTTGCGTACACATCTCACAGCTAAAAACGGTCCCACTTGACATCTGGTCTTGTGCAGACACTGGGGCCCTCCAGATCAAAAGACAAGCAGAAGTGGTGTCTGCTGCCCAAGACGCTGGGCCGAGGCTTCAGACTCTAACTGAGATGCAAACCCTTTCTTATTCTTTCCTTTACTCTCGCACTGAAACTGAGTCCCCCTTTAACTGAATTTCTCTGCAGAGTTTATAATGAGCCTCTCTATCCAAAAATTTGCTCCTTTTCCCATCTCCCATCTCCCACCACCCCATTCCCCTCGGGGTCAAGGGGTATCAAAGAAAAGGGAGGACTGAAACCAGCAGGGTCCTGGGGGGCCCTTCTGAGGACAAGCGCCCCTCTGTGCCCTCTTGTTTCTTGTTTGTTGAAGAAGGTTTTGGTCTCCCAGGCCGTCCCTGTGCTCCAAAGAGCAGGGAAGGCAGTTACTGATTTGGGAAGCGAGGGGACGCAGAAACAGAGGGAAATCAGTTACAGGAGGGAAGTAACCCAACAGTGCAGGAGAATCAAAGTCCTGGCCTCTCCTCAAGGGGTGTATGTTGTGGTCCTTTAATGGACCAGAACCTGGTGGTCCTGAAAGACACGGGGACCAGAGCTCTGATGGAGCAAAGGTGTTTTAATTAACATGGTGTGTGCATAGATACTGTCTTACAAAGTTGTTATTCTTAGCAAAGATAAAGATAAAATTCCAGACTTACAAAACATAGGCGATCCATATTAAAGAGAGAGATTTGTAGGCAATCACTTTTACCGTAAGTTCACAAGGAGGAAGAGCGTACTTATCACTGTATAGAAAAACTCATGAAGGAAACGCCCGGATTCTTCAGCCCCCGGGAGAGGCTTGCCTCTCCTCTTAATTCCTCAGTATTCAGGAATTAATAAGGAGCAGAGAATTCCTGACAGATCCGAAACAGCACACAGGAAGCCTCCTAATAAATGCTTCCTGACAATTCCCCCTATTTTATTATATTTGTAAAAAAAAGTTCTTGACCAAATGAGTTTGGAAAGGCGACAGTAAACAACAAATATAATTATCAAGACAATCACCAAAGCTACAGTTCCAGACCCGATACTGTGGGTAATACTTTGAAACCATTATCGTGGGTTAGCTAGCCCAGGTAATTTGTTCGGCTAAAGTTTCCAAATTAGGGGAATAGGGCAGATTTTTTAGAAAAAAGGTTTAAAGGTTATCTTTTGCAGTAATTGTACATTCAGAGAGGCATTATCACGTATATTTTGTAAATGAAATTTGATTTGTTCCCGGTTGTACGATTGAATTGAACAGGAGTAACAGCCGTGAAATTAAAAGACGCTTGCTCCTTGGAATGAAAATTATGACCAACCTAGACAGCATATTCAAAAGCAGGGACATTACTTTGCCGACTAAGGTCCGTTTAGTCAAGGCTATGGTTTTTCCAGTGGTCATGTATGGATGTGAGAGTTGGACCGTGAAGAAGGCCGAGTGCCGAAGTATTGATGCTTTTGAACCGTGGTGTTGGGGAAGACTCTTGAGAGTCCCTTGGACTGCAAGGAGACCCAACCAGTCCATTCTGAAGGAGATCAGCCCTGGGATTTCTTTGGAAGGACTGATGCTAAAGCTGAAGCTCCAGTACTTTGGCCACCTCATGGGAAGAGTTGACTCATTGGAAAAGACTCTGATTCTGGGAGGGATTGGGGGCAGGAGGAGAAGGGGACGACCGAGGATGAGATGGCTGGATGGCATCACGGACTCAATGGACATGAGTCTGAGTGAACTCCGGGAGATGGTGATGGACAGGGAGGCCTGGCGTGCTGCGATTCATGGGGTCGCAGAGAGTCGGACACGGCTGAGCGCCTGAGCTGAACTGAACACAAAATTGAGTAGCTTAAGGAAATAGAGGCGTTAAGACAAGTATATAGTTTGCAATTAATATGAGTTACAGAACGTCTTACCAAACTGTAAATTTCCTATGGCTATAACAAAAGGAAGTGGGACACAGGCCTGTATAAAATATGGCTGATTATAGCCATATAAAGAAATAGTTACTATGACCACGACTGGCCCCTGTGAAATGTCCGGTCCAAGTGCCAAGTTCTTCCGTGCTCTGGTGCCCGCAGCAAGTTTCCAAATGGCCCATCGTTCAGGCCCACTCTGTTTGTCACGGACGATCCTAGGCCGAGGTGGGGCTAATCCCCGCTCCAGCCACTCGAGAAGCCCTTTGTCAGTGACGTCCATTGACCTCCCACGTGACACACAGTGCCGTTAGCATCCTCTGAGCAGTCAGACACCCACTTACCATGGGGCCCCAGTCAGCAGCTGCATGGCTGGCCGCAGACATTGATTTTCTTGTTTGGTTTGACATTTGTCCCAAGGAATGGGAAGATAAGTAAAGTTTCTATAAGCAAACCCTTTGCATAATGCTCTTTGTTCTTCCCCTAACTCTTTCTCTAAAGTCTCCGTAGTATAAACACGGTTTACAGACAGAGAAAGGGCAGTAATAATCCAAGCAGTGTCTGAAAGTCTTCTTTTGGAAGCAGGACGAAAGCCCAAGTTTGTCGGCTGATGTTTTGCCGGGCCCAGGCACAGGGGACTTCGTAGCCTAAAGAAATGTCACTTAGCCTTCTTTCCTGCCCAGGGTGTGAGGGCTCTTTCACGTACTAGGGAGAAAGCATATGTGTAGAGTCATCCGTTGAAATGATTGGTCCTCCCTGTCCACTCGGCCACCTGTAATAGAGGGGGGTTGGGTATCAGTCCGAGCTCGAGCCGGGGAGGTACAGGCCAAGAGAGTGAGCATTGCCCGGAGAGTGTATTCAGGACCCCGAGACAGTCCCTGTCGAGAGACCACGTTCTCAGCTCGATTAGTAAGGGTTTTATTTGTCCCCAAGTGGGAAGATCCTCGGGGTGCTGCCGCCGAGGGCGGTGCTTCCTGAGGTCTTGCGAGCCGCCATGGCTCGTGCTGGAACGTCTTCCTCCCGGGTCCTCGTTGTCCCGTCTCCATTTTGGAGGCCGGGGTCCCCTGGGGTCGAATCTTCCTAAGAGGAAGCCGTGTGAATTCGCTGGATCCATCTGGGGAAGTACAAGCAAACCCCTTTCCCTGTAAGATTAGTTTCCCACATCTCCATTGTTCCGTTAACCCGTCTTGGTACCAAATGGGCAGAGGAAGAGAAGTGTCCTTCAGTTCCTCGAAACGCCTCTCTGCTCTCGTTAAGATAGCTCCCTGTGGTAAATTTTAGAAAAATTTGAAACAAATGAAGCCGCATTAACAATAGTTATAGGGTTAGAAAGTGCCCTATGCTGGAGTCTAGGGAAGTCTGCCCTAGATAAGGGAGACAGTGGTGCTCCTGTGCCCCCCTTTTTAATTTCTTTTTTCGCAACTTTAGTGTGTGACGTGCTCGTTCGACTGTCTCGTGCCTGTGGGTCATAAGGAATGCCTATAATACGCTGGAGAGAAGAGGCTGTAAACATGGTTTAAAGGGTCTAGAAATACAGGCAGGGTGTAACACGTTGTGTGGCTTCACCACGAAGAGGTGTGGCCCAGATAAAAGAGGAATTGGCAGCCCACTCCAGGGCTCTTGCCTGGAAAATCCCAGGGACGGGGGAGCCGGGTGGGCTGCCGTCTATGGGGTCATGAAGAGTCGGAGACGACTGAGCGACTTCATTTCCTTTCCACTTTCATGCATTGGAGAAGGAAACGGCAACCCACTCCAGTGTTCTTGCCTGGAGAATCCCAGGGACGGGGGAGCCGGGTGGGCTGCCGTCTATGGGGTCGCACAGCGTCGGGCACGACAAGCGATTTAGCAGCAGCAGCAGCAGCAGGAAAGAAAATGGAGAAAGTTCCGGTCAGTGAGTCACATCCATTTGTCATATTCCGTTAGGCTGTAAACTGCGAGGAATACTGCCTCGTGTGGTGGGTGGAGGTCCTGTGGGAGAACGAGGAGAGCGGAGCGTACACAATTCTAGAGGGAAGTCTAGTTTGATGCGAGTAAGAAGTTGCTTCTGTAATTTATTTTGCACCAATAGTTCTCCTGCCTCTTGAGAAAGTGAACGAGAGCTATTTAAATCAGGATCTCCTTTTAAAGTATTAAATAGGTTATTCCCAGTTGATAATTAGCAATGCCTAGTTCAGTTCAGACACTCAGTCGTGTCCGACTCTTTGCGACCCCACGAATCGCAGCACGCCAGGCCTCCCTGTCCATCACCATCTCCCGGAGTTCACTCAGACTCACACCCATCGAGTCCGTGATGCCATCCAGCCATCTCATCCTCGGTCGTCCCCTTCTCCTCCTGCCCCCAATCCCTCCCAGCATCAGAGTCTTTTCCAGTGAGTCAACTCTTCTCATGAGGTGGCCAAAGTACTGGAGCTTCAGCTTTAGCATCATTCTTTCCAAGGAAATCCCAGGGCTGATCTCCTTCAGAATGGACTGGTTGGATCTCCTTGCAGACCAAGGGACTCTCAAGAGTCTTCTCCAACACCACAGTTCAAAAGCATCAATTCTTCGGTGCTCAGCCGTCTTCACAGTCCAACTCTCACATCCATACATGATCACAGGAAAAACCATAGCCTTGACTAGACGGACCTTAGTCGGCAAAGTAATGTCTCTGCTTTTGAATATGCTATCTAGGTTGGTCATCACTTTTCTTCCAAGGAGTAAGCGTCTTTTAATTTCATGGCTGCAGTCACCATCTGCAGTGATTTTGGAGCCCCCAAAATAAAGTCTGACACTGTTTCCACTGTTTCCCCATCTATTTCCCATGAAGTGATGGGACCGGATGCCATGATCTTCATTTTCTGAATGTTGAGCTTTAAGCCAACTTTTTCACTCTCCTCTTTTACTTTCATCAAGAAGCTCTTTAGCTCCTCTTCACTTTCTGCCATAAGGGTGGTGTCATCTGCGTATCTGAGGTTATTGATATTTCTCCCGGCAATCCTGATTCCAGCTTGTGTTTCTTCCAGTCCAGCATTTCTCATGATGTACTCTGCATAGAAGTTAAATAAGCAGGGTGACAATATATAGCCTTGACGCACTCCTTTTCCTATTTGGAACCAGTCTGTTGTTCCATGTCCAGTTCTAACTGTCGCTTCCTGACCTGCATACAGATTTCTCAAGAGGCAGGTCAGGCGGTCTGGTATTCCCATCTCTCTCAGAATTTTCCACAGTTTATTGTGATCCACACAGTCAAAGGCTTTGGCATAGTCAATAAAGCAGAAATAGATGTTTTTCTGGAACTCTCTTGCTTTTTCCATGATCCAGCGGATGTTGGCAATTTGATCTCTGGTTCCTCTGCCTTTTCTAAAACCAGCTTGAACATCAGGGAGTTCACAGTTCATGTATTGCTGAAGCCTGGCTTGGAGAATTTTGAGCATTACTTCACTAGCGTGTGAGATGAGTGCAATTGTGCGGTAGTTTGAGCATTCTTTGGCATTTCCTTTCTTTGGAATTGGAATGAAAACTGACCTTTTCCAGTCCTGTGGAATATATTATACATTATATACCATATTTATTAACAGTTTTAAATCTCTTCAGTTTTTCTGCAAGTAAATCTTTTTGTAAGAGGAAGTTAATGTTTAGTAATTAATGTTTTTAAATCTTATTTTATTTGGAAATGACCTAGCTATTTAATAAATATAAATATAGTTTAGCACAACTCTAGAAATTTAAGTTATCCCCAATCCTAACAGATTATTTTAGATTATAATAACAGATTATAATAATAGATTATTCTATTAAAAATATAATTATTTTTAATATAGTTTATCCAAAAGTTTTTATCTCATTTATATATTTATATATATATATATAAAGAGTTACCTTTTTGTTGACAAATTTAGTTTATCTTAAATCTAGGCATAATAAAAGTATTATATAATGTTGATGACTTAAGACATGTCTTAATTAGGTCAGCAAACAGTTATATTTAAATTATATTTACATTTAAATAAACATTATATATATTTAATATTTTTCAGTTCACGTGAATTTGAATTTAAATAGACCTTATTAACTTCATATTATGTAAAAACAAAGCTGGTATATCGATGGCAGCACTGCCAGATTTTGAGGGTTTCAGGTAAAAGATGGAATTTGCCCCAGGTTTTTGTTGAAGGGGACCTGGGGTGTCCCTGCTTGGAGTTTCCTGGAATAGGTTTTCTTTCAATGTCCATAGTTCTTTCAATTTAGACTTACAATCTTTGGCCCAATGCATTCCTCTATGGTAGCGAGGGCAGATTTTTGGAGGGTTTTTATTTTTATATATTTTTTCTTTTTCTTTAAATTAGCTTTCTTAGGGCCGTCCCTTTTTAAATCGTTCTTATTTCCACATGAAAGCATCCTTTATTTCCCTTTCTGAAGGCAGCAGCTATTGTTTCAGCTGCCATATGCATCTTTTGAGTTTCTAATCCTAGATTGCGACAAGCCTTCAAATAATCAGTCCGTTTCTCATGAATTGGAGCTATAGCTTTTTGACATTCCTGATTTGCATTATCATAAGCAAGTGATTTCTCTAGTTGCCTTTTGGCTTCTTCTCCAAATACAGTACGAGAAATAGCAGTTTCTAATCTAGGTAAAAAATCAGCATACGTTTCGTTAGATCCCTGGACTTTAAATAAGTGATGAAGTAAGGCAGAAAGGTAATGGGGCTTTCCACCCTCTTTACCCACGTCTTAGTACTTACTGGCCAACAGTAGGCCCTGGGGTCTCTCCGTCCGAGAATCTGCCTATGTGTACCAGGTCCCTGTTCTGGGCGCCACTTGTTGCAGTCCTTTAATGGACCGGAACCTAGTGGTCCGGAGTCGACTGATATGAAAGTAAAGGAGAGAGAAAGAGGCTGATGTTCCTTGGTTTACGCAGAAAGCTGATAAAGCCCCTGCCACGGGACTTGCTCTGTTCACGGAGGCCTCAGGCGCCCGCTCGATGGAGTGAAGATGCAGAGTGCCTTCTCGAGAGCGTCTTAGAAGCCCGGACAGGAAAGTGAACTCAGAGGGCCTCTGCGCTCCAAGGGGTCAGCCTGAAAAAGAGAGGGAGAGAGAGAGAGAGAAAGACACGGGGACCAAAGGTGTTTTAATTAACATGGTGTATGTATATATACTGTCTTACAAAGTTGTTATTCTTAGCAAAGATAAAGATTAAAACTCCAGACTTACAAAACATAGGCAATCCATATTAAAGAGAGAGATTTGTAAACAATCACTTTTACCGTAAGGTTCACAAGGAGGAAGAGCATACTTATCACTGTATAGGAAACCTAATGAAGGAAATGCCTGGATTCTTCAGCCCCTGGAGAGGCTTGCCTCTCCTCTGAATTCCTCAGTATTCAGGAATTAATAAGGAGCAGAGAATTCCTGACAGATCCGAAACAGCACACAGGAAGCCTCCTGTTAAATGTATCCTGACAGGTGTACCCAACAATTTGCCAGAATTCTTTGTTCTGAGGGAATGAAGAGCCACCTGCCTCTTGTTTGAGGATCTTGGCATCCGTCTCTGCTGCTGCTTTAACCCCTGAGTCATAAGCCTCTGCTCAGCCTTGTGTACACACGTTAGTCACTGCCGGAATTCTGCCCACAGCCTGGGGTGTGTGTGGCAGCCCCCTTTCAAAGAAATCCACATGACGATAAGGAAATGTGAACAAGAAAAATAAACACTTGTTTACTTGAGTTGAAGGAGCATCACGACCAGATCAGTGTCAGCTGGAGTCAACTGACAGAAAAAAGACCGTGGACTGTGGCCTCTATCCTCTTCCTGACCTCATCTCTGCAAGCTTCCCACTTGCCTGTTATGAGCGCAGTCTGCATTAAGATGGTTCTTAGGATATTAGTCTGCTATCTTCTCGGTTTGCCTGCTTCTGAACAAAGTCACTGTTCTTCACTAACACCTTTCTCTCAACTCACTGTCCTGTCCTGTGAGCTTGGATGAGGTTACAGTCACAGATGCCGTCCTCATCAGGATCTCCTGGGCTTTGGCCTTTCATACTGCTGCATGTATCACCCAAGATTCTGATTTGTCCATGATACTGGAGACCCCTGGTCCTCCCTGAGGCCAATTTCTTTTCTATTCCAAATGTCACTGCAAACTACAAAAGACCCCTTGGAAATCTCTTACTGAGTTTGCTCTTACTGAGTCCAAGCTTGTATGCTCACCGCCTGACAGGCCAATACATCAAGAAACCAGATGTTGGGACAACCTATAGTAATTTTATTTGCGCAGATGGAGATGTCAGACTCATGTTCCAAAGAACCATCTTCCCTGAGTTAGAATTCAGGTTTCTTTTATACTGAAAGGGAGGGGGTTGCCACAGCCTTCTTCCAGACCTTGGAGGGGATGTGACGACCGTGTGTTCTTGGAGCTGCCTGTCTAGGTCTGGTCACCATGTTTCTGTAAACCTCCAGGAGAGGAGTATTAGTCTCTGTTCTGTAGCCTTTTCTCTCCTATTTGAATGAAACATTGTTATGCCTTTAAAGGTCTAGCCTAGGAGGCAGAGCCTTCAGAAAGGGCTCTTACGTATATTTCAGGCTATAGGCAACATTCATTTATTTTTTAATGTTTAAATATTGGCTGCCGGGTCACACAGCTTGTGGGATCTCAGGTCCCCAACCAGGGACTGAACAATGAGGGCACGGAGTCCTAAACGCCTGGACTACAGGGAACTCCCGAGGCCACGCTCTTCAGCTTTGAGGAGCTGGGTGCTGAGCCAGTACCTCAAAGATTGGAGCTGAGGCAGTAGATCTGATATGGAGTCAGGCTTGCTCTTTGTTATCTTGCTGCTGCTGCTAAGTCGCTTCAGTCATGTCCGACTCTGTGCGACCCCATAGACGGCAGCCCACCAGGCTCCCCCGTCCCTGGGATTATTCCCCAGGCAAGAGCACTGGAGTGGGTTGCCATTTCCTTCTCCAATGCATGAAAGGGAAAAGTGAAAGTGAAGTCACTCAGTCGTGTCCAACTCTTCGAGAACCCATGGACTGCAGCCCACCAGGCTCTCCAGTCCACGGGATATTCCAGGCAAGAGCACTGGAGTGGGGTGCCGTTGCCTTCTCCAGGGAGAGGAAATGGAGAGTAGAGGAAACCAGTATTTGAAAGCACACTGGGTGAGAATGTCCTAAAGCTGTTGGGAGACCAGCCGCAGATGTGAGCAGCCGGAGAGGCCTCTGCCAGAACAAACACAGACAAGTCCACACCTCTACACACCAGTAAATCTGTAGCAAATGAAAGGTGTAGACGCAGTCACAGACACTCAGGAAACGACCCAGATCTGATAAGGAGTAACAGCTCCGCCGTAGCTGACGTCACAGAGGCTGCAGAAGCAGAAGCTAACGGCCTGTGTGTTCAGCTCAGACCTAACGTTCTTTACCGTGTGAAAGTACTTTTCACGAATGAGGTAAGATTTCTTTCTTTTGGAAAACAAAAATGGAGGGGCTTTGGCCTCCAGCAAGCCCCCACCAAGGGGAGCACTCCACACCAAAGGGAAAGGATTTGGATGGACTGGGTGTGAAGGGGTGAGAAGCCACGAGACCGGTGTGTGGTCTGTCCGCCAGTCGTGGTGGCACCAACGACGATACCATCGTCATGTGTTAGAAAATGAGAAGTTAAAGAGCACGCGACCACGGCATAATCAGGAGGGAGGCAGGCCCTCCGTCCTGGCGTCAGGCAGGGAGGCGCCTCAGTGTCTCAAAGTGATGTCATCACTGTAACCAACCCCCGCTCGAATAACAGGAAAGTGGGGTGGAATATCCACACTTTTGGATGAAATCATAAAATAACAAACATTAGCCTAACCAGGGATATTCTGGAATTAGTAAGAGTCTGGTGAGGGTGCCGGATGCGGAGCTCACAGGCAGACACTGGCTGTGTTTCTGCCTCCAGCCAATGGCCATCAGGCATGAAGCACGCTGCCGGCCTTCTCTGGTGGGTGGGTTGCAGGAGTGGTGCTGAGTCTCCAGCCCAGCCCACGCCCCCACGGGGCCTGGATGAGGAGCCTCCAGCCCAGCCCACGCCCCCACGGGGCCTGGATGAGGAGCCTCTGTGGTGCTTCTACACGTGTCTGCTTAACGAGTGTGGACAGAGCGACATGGCCAGTCCCCAGACCGCACTGCAGAGCCCCTCACACACCTCTGTCTCTGAGGGGACTCTGCTGTGGCCCTAAGAACAAGCCCCGGCTGAAATACTGGAGGATGAGCATGCCCACAGAAGGGCTGGCATTGTCCCCTCAACACGCAGCTGGCAGCAGGTGACGATGGGCCCAGCCAAGGCCAACCGAGGCTGGTCCAGGTCCGCGGGAACCCCTGGACTCTTGGGCAAACGCAAACACTTATTGGTATATACCACTGAGGTTTTGTGGCTGGTCATTATGCAACTTTACTGTGGCAATAAATAATTGAAACCAGAAAGAGACAGCGTTACACAACCCCCAGAGCAGCTGCCCTTGGTGTCAGGCAGATTCTCAACAGCAGCATCGCCCCTTGTCGCCACCAGCAGCAAGTGGCTCTGCTCTTGGACAGACAAGCTGTGGAACAGTCACACCGAGGACACAAGATCGGCCAGGACAAATGAGCTGCAGCCACAGCCAGGGCAAGGCTCAGAGCGTGATGCTGAGAAGGACGAGAGGCGCCAGAGAGGACAGCTCCCTTCACTTTTTCCTCTATTTGCTGTTTCTAGTCGCTAAGGTGTGTCTGACGCTGGTGAACCCTGGAATGGTACCCTTCCAGGCTCCTCTGACCCGTCAGTTCAAAATCGGCAAATTAGTGTGCAGGTTCAACCTGCGCTGAATTAGGCTCAGTTTAACCTCCACTTAGGGGTTAAACGTCACATCACAGCATAAAGGCCCAGAGGGCTGCGAGCTTCACAGGGCTGGCGTGGGACTCCTCGTGGGGCGGTGGCAGTGGGCGACCTGTGAATGGGTGGTTTTGCAGACGTTTGCATTTTAGCAATTTGTGAGGGAGGACTTTCATGTTTCTTGCATTTTGGTGTATTTGTGAAATTTCACAGCAAGGAAAGGTTAAAAGTATACGCAGCTAACAACACAGACAGCATGTAAGGCCCCGGCAAGCGGAAACACCAGGAGCAGTGGGTTTGATACCAACTGCTTTCCTGAGGTCGTCAAAGCTCTACCCGGAGAATGCCTGGGAAAACGTGAAAGCAAGGCCAGGCTCTCCTGCGGGCAGGGCATGGGCTGGGGCCCCAGCTGCCCGTTAGGAAGGGGGCATTGCTCAGGGCACATGGCTTAGCCCCAAATCCCTGTGTCCCCATCTGACTGCACCCCAGGAAGGGGCCCGGGGTTTTGCCTCCCTCAGTCAGGCAGGGGCCAGGGAAGGGGCCTGCAGGCTGGAGGCAGAGGAGGGGCACCGGGGACTCAGCTTGGCTGCACTGGCACCGGGCAGAATGGAGCCCCACATTCACGCCTGGCCAAGAAGACCTTGGGGTGCTCCTTCCTGTGTCCCCTGGGGGACTATCTCGAAGCCTCCTCCAGCCCCTTGAAGACTGAAAGTGAGGCAAAGGAGGCCTCGAGAGGCCTTGTGTCAAGTGGGTGGACTCTGAGCTAAAGCAAGTGGTCCCTGAGGCCCACACCTGTGGCACAGACCGGGGAGCAGAGGCAGGCGTGGTCCTGCAGGCCCCGGCAGCTGTGCTGCAGAGCCGGCCCTGGGCGCGCCCCACTTGCTGCTCTCACAGCCCTCGGAGACCCCAAGGCTCTCCCAGCCCCTTCTCCCCACAGAAAGCCGGGGCCCCAGGGTTACTGTAGGCCTCAAGCCGGCACAGAGTCTTTGGATCCGGAGGATGCTCTTAGGGGACAGGGGCACTGTTCCACACACGCGTCAGCTTCTGAAGCTCTCGGCTCGCTCGGGGCCACGTGCCAGTCACGCCTGGTGCTCCTCTCCCGACAGTGCTTGCTTCTGCTTTCTTCACTCTTTCAGCCTCTGTTCTTCTCGCCCACCTCCCCCGCCGCCCCACAGTGCAGGGATCTGACGTGCCAGGCTGAGATGGGCAAATGGCCCCAAGTCGGGGACAGCTGGAGAGTCTGTGGTTTTACGTTTTACTGCTGGGCTGAGGCGCTGTCGCTCTTCCCACCCCAGCCTCCCTGGACTTGCTCTGTTTCTTTTCATCTGATCTCACCACCAGCCCTTTTCTCTGAGCTCAGAGGCCAGAACATGCAGAGCAGCAAACAGCACGTGGTGGGTGTTTCTGACCAACACCTGGTCCCAGGGATACAAGGCTTTAGGTTCCGGGCCCACCTTCCTAACATTGCAGGGAGCCGGGTGCCGCTCCATCCCCTCATGAGGCAGGTTCTCCGGATAAAAGGTCTGCTCTGGAGGGCTGGGGGGGGGGGGGGGGGCAGCCAGGCCAGGCCCAGGGAAGGCGGGTCTCTCTGTTGGGCCTTCTACTAAGCCCTCTGAGGGGCTGCACAGGCCCCCTGCACTGGGCAGGGGTCTGCTTCACTGAGCCCACCTTTCAAAGAGAAGCTCATCCAGAAACACCCCCAGACCCCCAGGATAACCTCTGACCAAACCTCTGGGCCCCGCGCCTCAGTCAGGTTGGCGCACAACTTTCAGAGCACACGACTTCACTGGGTTGGTCTTTCCAGCCTCTGGGAACACGGTTTTGTTGCTCTCTCCTGGCCTGAGGCCACAGTTACAGGGCTTCCCCGCGCTGGCCAGGGTGGGCTAGACTGTGCCGAGGCGACACAGCCGCCTGATCCCAGCGCTGGCCAAGAAAGCTCCGTCCCTGCCGCCACTAGACGCGGCTGGGCGGCCGTGGGCAGTAGGTCCCTCTCACCCAGGGGCCCAGGAACCCTGAGGCCGGGGTGAGGGCCCACCGTGGGCTTCCTGAAGGCCACAGGGATGTGGGGAGTCTGCATGGCGCCCGCGAGTGACCCGCACCTACACCCGTGTCCCGGCTGCCGCGGGACTTGGAAGGGCGGGGCGTCGGGGGTGGGGTGCGGGGGTGGGCACGCCGGCAGCAGCGCGCAGAGAGAGGAGGCACCTCTAGCAGCTCCGGGCCTGCGCGCGGCCGCGAGCGTGGGAGGCAAGCAGCGCCTCCCGGAAACCGGAGCTCGCTCCGGCGGCCCCATCTCTGCGGTCCACCAGCAGCTGGGCTGTGAGCCCTGGCTTCAGGGCCGCCCTGGCCGCGTGGCAACTGCGATGTGAAAAGGTACTTCTTGGGGACATCCCTGGTGGTCCAGTGGTTAAGAATCTGCCTTCATATGCAGGGGAGGCAGGTTCAATCCTTGATCGGGGGAATTAGGACCCTACATGCCTCAGGGGCAGCTAAACCCACTCCAGGCAACTACTGAGTGGGCCTGCCCCAAGTAAGACCCCATGCAGGGAAATGAATAAATAACTATTAAAAAGAAAGAAAGAAAAAGTATTCCTTGCCTGTAGCAGCCTGAGGGGCTGGACCTCATACCCCCAGGAGAGGGTGGCTCCTACAGGACTGTGTGTCAGTGTGCCTGTGGCCGGGGCACTTCTGACTTCCCGGTGAGGCAAAGCGGTGTTTAGTGGCTACTCCGTTTTGGCCAGGAAGAGACCCTGGAGAGACTTGCTTTTCCTTAGAATGCTAATTCATGAAATTTCAGAGGCTGGGTTTCACAAGAAGAGGAGCTGTCTTTATGCACCTTAGACATCTTCAGAAATCTGTTTCATACTGTGTTAATCTGATAACTAGGATGGTATGATCACTCACCTAAGCATCTCTACAAACAAAGCTAGTGGAGGTGATGGAATTCCAGTGGAGCTGTTTCAAATCCTGAAAGATGATGCTGTGAAAGTGCTGCACTCAATATGCCAGCAAATTTGGAAAACTCAGCAGTGGCCACAGGACTGGAAAAGGTCAGTTTCATTCCAATCCCAAAGAAAGGCAATGCCAAAGAATATTCAAACTATTGCACAATTGTACTCGTCTCACACGCTAGCACAGAGAAGGCAATGGCACCCACTCCAGGACTCTTGCCTGGAGAATCCCATGGATGGAGGAGCCTGGTAGGCTGCAGTCCATGGGGTCGCTAAGAGTTGGACATGACTGAGCGACTTCACTTTCACTTTTCACTGTCATGCATTGGAGAAGGAAATGGCAACCCACTCCAGTGTTCTTGCCTGGAGAATCCCTGGGGCGGGGGAGCCTGGTGGGCTGCCGTCTATGGGGTCACACAGAGTCGGACACGACTGAAGCGACTTAGCAGCAGCAGCACACGCTAGCAAAGTAATGCTCAAAAAATTCTCCAGGCCAGGCTTCGACAGTACATAAACCAAGAATTTCAGATGTTCAAGCTGGATTTAGAAAAGGCAGAAGAACCAGAGATCAAATTGCCAACATCCATTGGATCATAGAAAAAGAAAGAGAGTTCCAGAAAAATATCTACTTCTGCTTTATTGACTACACCAAAGCCTTTGAGTGTGTGGATCACAACAAACCATGGAAAATTCTTCAGGAGATGAGAATACCAGACCACTTGACCTGCCTTCTGAGAAATCTGTATGCAGGTCAAGAAGCAACAGTTACAACTGGACATGGAACAATAGATTGGTTCCAAATAGGGAAAGGGGTACGTCAAGGCTGCATATTGTCACCTTGCTTATTTAACTTATATGCAGAGCACATCATGCAAAATGGAGGGCTAGATAAAGCACAAACTGGAATCAAGATTGCCGGAAGAAATAGCAATAACCTCAGATATGCAGATGTTATCACCCTTATGGTGGAAAGCGAAGAATAACTTAAGAGCCTCTTGAATAAAGTGAAAGAGGAGAGTGAAAAAAGTTGGCTTAAAGCTCAACATTCAGAAAACTAAGATCACGGCATCCGGTCCCATCACTTCATGGCAAATAGATGGGGAAACAGTGGAAACAGTGACAGACTTTATTTTTTTTTGGCTCCAAAATCACTGCAGATGGCAGATGGTGACTGCAGCCATGAAACTAAAAGACGCTTGCTCCTTGGAAGAAAAGCTGTGTTCAATCTAGACGGCATATTAAAAAGCAGAGACGTTACTTTGCCGACAAAAGTCTGTTTGGTCAGAGCTATGGTTTTTCCAGTAGTCATGTATAGATGTGAGGGTTGGACCATAAAGAAAGCCAAGCGCAGAAGAATTTGATGCTTTAGAATTCTGGAGTTGGAGGAGACTCTTGAGAGTCCCTTGGACTGCAAGGAGATCCAACCAGTCCATCCTAAAGGAAATCAGTCCTGAATGTCCATTGAGGGGACTGATGTTGAAGCTGAAACTCCAATACTTTGGCCACCTGATGCGAAGAACTGACTCATTTGAAAAGACTCTGATATTGGGAAAGATTGAGGGCAGGAGGAGAAAGGGACGACAGAGGATGAGATGGTTGGATAGAATCACCAACTCGATGGACCTGAGTTTGAGCAAGCTATAGGAGTTGGTGATGGACAGGGAAGCCTGGCGTGCTGTAGTCCATGGGGTCACCAAGAGTTGGACACGACTGACTGACTGAACTGAACTGAATCCAACCCTTGGGGGACTGTGGGAGGCTCCTTCGGGGCAGGCCACACTGGCTGCTGGGGGCTGACTTGCAACCAGGAAGGACCCAAACCCTGCCTGGATCGAGGACTCAGAACCGGGGGGCCAGTGCCCATCAGAGGGGAGGCCTGTGCTGCTGGGGGGCTGGCAGTGGGGGTGGGGCTCCTCTGGGCCTGGGGGGGTGAGGCTGAGTGGGGCCTGGCAGGGGCCCGGAGTGGGGACAGTGGGCGCTGCAACAGACTTGGGCCTGAGACCCCCTGGCTGGGGAACGTCCTGGGACCACACCCTAAGTAGGTCCTGACTTGAGTGCCTGGGGCAGAAAGCCAGCTCTTGGATCGCGACCATCCCACCTGTGTGTATCTTCTCCGTGATTTGTTCACCTTCCCAGTGCCAGGCCAATTCATGCATTTACAAAACAACAAGAAATTTCAGCTTCTGAGGAAGCAGAACTGACATGAGGTAGGGTTTGGGCCCCACGAAGGACTACCCTCCAGCATCCGGCTCACTCCCAAGCTGGTCAAAGCTCGGCCTCGTGACTCCAGCTCTTAGTCCTCCTCGCTGGTGTCCACACTGCGGCCACCACCCTAAGACATGTTTTCAGGGGAGCAGGAGGTGCTGTGATGCGGGAACCTGCGGGCTCAGCTCCCATGAAGAGCACAGTGGTCGACATCCAGCCTGAACCGCGGGCGTGAGCACACTCTCTGGTCCCTGCTCAACACGCTGCCCATGAACACCTGCTGCCTGGGCTTCGCGGTGCTCGCCTACTCTGTGAAGGTGGGTGGGCACCTGAGGGCGTCTCCAAGGAAGTGTGCGTGACCCTGGCGAGGGCCCTGCCCAGATGGCGCATGGGGTGGGGAGCTCCTGAACATATTGTCCTGTGTGTGTTCTCTGTGCGTGTGTGTGCGCGTATACCAATGTGCAGGGCATGATGAGGCTGCAGGGGGTTCATGGGCATGACCAGCATCACCCTTTTATCCCCTGGTGGGGTGAGGGGCCAGTGAAGGGGCCTGAGGGGAAGGCATGGTGAGCCCTGGGGCTCCTGGAGAGGCTGACAGTCTGCGGGACGCAGCCGGAGGCCCCGGGAGGGGAGGGGGATCCGTGGGCACTGGCCTGTTCAGACTCCGGGGAACGGGCAGGGGAGAGGCCCCGCCGGGGCGAATGGGCACTGGGGGGGCCAGAAGGGGGGCCTGAGCCACAGGCCTGGCGGCCCCTGGACCCTCACCTCCTCTCCTCGTCCAGTCTAGGGACCGAAGGTGGTCGACGACATCTGCAGCCCACAGCCCGGGGTCGGGTCGTGCATGAGTCCCCCTCCTTGACGGGGGTCTGGGCTGGCCTCCAGCCGCTTCCTGCCTCCAGAGTCCTTCCCAGACCCAGAGAAGCGGGTGGTCCAGCCCCGCGACATCACTGGGGCCCAGAGCTACGTCTCCGCCGCCAGTGCCTGAATATCTGGGCGCTGGCCCTGAGCCTCCTTCTGCCCATCATGTTTATCACTGTTTTTGCCACTGGATCAGGGCCTAGTTTCAGTGTACGCTTTAGGTTTTAACACAGCAAGGAGGCTAGCAGTACCTGCTCATGGCCAACACCAAGTCCTTGGACGGTCCGCAGCAGGCTCCGCACCAGCGGCGGTGGCCCCTCTGCCCCGACCCCCACCCTTTCCTGCCGCAGTTTACAGAGACCCAGCTGAAGGCTGGTGAATTCAATGAAGTGCACGGACGGTCCCCAGCCGGTCCCCAGCATGCCTCTGTGGCTCAGCGCCCTCCCCCGCCCCGCTGTGCTGCTCTGGTTTTGCTGGTCTCTGGCTTCCAGCTGGGAGCAACAGCTGGAGCAGGGTCTCAGGATAGGGGTCCCTCCTTTCCCAAGGCCTGGCCCTGATCCAAGGGCACTCTGTGTCCGGAACACCCTTGACCCACAGCCGGCCCCGGTCCCGCTCGTCCAGCCCTTGGGGGACTGGTGGGAGGCTCCTTGGGGCAGGCCACACGGGCTGCTGGGTGCTGACATGCAACCGGGAAGGACCCAAACCCCGCCTGGAGCGGGGACTCAGGACTGGGGGGCCAGTGCCCCTCACAGGGGAGGCCTGTGCAGCTGGAGGGCTGGCGGTGGGGGCAGGGCTCCTCTGGGCCTGGGGGTGAGGCTGAGTGGGGCCTGGCAGGGGCCCCCGAGTGGGGACAGTGGGCACTGCAGCAGGCTTGGGCCTGAGACCCCCCAGGCTGGGGAAGGGTCCCAGAGTCCAAACACAGCGCTATATGGGAAGCGAGGTGGCCCTGCTGGGCCTGAAGCCCCCTCCCCCGGCTCACTTCCTCTAGCCTTGGTGTAATATGATGCGCAGCGGTTCCGCCCACCTCCGAGGACCAGCCCAAACACAACAGTCAGGAAACGAAACTACTGGGCAGGCCCGCCCCCCCAGGCCCCGTTGCTCCTGCCTATATCCGGACCACATCTGCACCGGCTCTGCTTTGGGGAACACCCCTCTCGATCCTGCTCCTTTGCTTCAGCGCTTGGTTCCGTCTGCGCCAGAGATGATCAAGGAGGAGCACGAGGTGGCCGTGCTGGGGGCGCCCCAGAGCCAGGCGCCCATGCTGGGGGCACCCCAGAGCCAGGCGCCCGTGACGACCACGGTGATCAACATCCGCAGCGACACCGCCGTGCCCGACCACATCGTGTGGTCCCTGTTCAACACC
>NW_024070199.1:49249346-49250063 GCF_014754425.2 Oryx dammah
TCCTCCTTGAGCACCTCATAGGCTGGGGGCACCGCACCGTGGGCCCCCGTGAATAAGAGGTGGGACGTGCGGTTCATGGTGGGGACGGAGTATCTGTGCCAGCACACACTCGAGGCTCCTTTCTTTACTCAAGAGTTTCGATTTCTCTGAATTTCCGTTTCCTGGCGTTTGGGGTATTGGGGATGGGCTGGTCCTGGAGGCGGGATGAACCACTGAGTATCAGGTTACACTGGGTGGGTGAGAGGAAGGCTAGGGCCTCGAGGGACCTCCTGTCCCAGAGGCTGGAAGGGGCCGATTTCCTTCTCCCCTCCCCCTCCTTTTGTAATAAAGACACTTTAATAGAAGAAATACAAATAACAGTTTAAGAACATGTAACCTCCTGTATATGGGAGAGACCCAGGAGTGCTGAGTAAACAGTTTTCTGCAAATGAGAAAATTTTGAGAAATTTCTCCTGGAAATGCTGAATCCACCCCCTTAAATGCCCCTTTGAGCTAGAGACAAAAGGTGCTGGGGTGGGGAGGAGAGGCCCCTTTTGGGAGATGACCCTGAAATGCATAGAAATAAAGGTGATTTCCTGCAGAGGTCAGTCCTTGCCTCCTCCCACCATGAGAGTTTCTAGGAATGTAGTCCCGGGCCCCCCCCCCCCCGACCCCCGCCCGCCCCCATCCTGGTACAAGAGGAGACACCCTTTCAGGGCGGTTTCTCTTGTTGACTGA
>NW_024070199.1:49250163-49266461 GCF_014754425.2 Oryx dammah
AAAAAAAAAAAAAAAAAAGTACAGCCTAATAGATGAGAACTGTCTTTCATTCGCCATAAACCTGAGCACCTAAGTCCGAGACACAGAATGTTCGTTTGCTCTGACAGGTTGCTCCAAAGAGATGAAGTGAGGGGCAGAATTTATAGGAGTTTGAGCAGTAAAACCAGGTAGTTGGAACATCAAAAGATTCTGTTAATTAAAGAAAACTCAATGTCTTAATTTAGAGAAGTTAGCCCTTTTCTTCATATGGGAACATGCAAGACTCTGGACTCTGTGAAATCACTCCCCTGACGCACCTCCCAGCTGTCTGGGCAGCAGCCTGCTTTTCCACCCTGAGGGGCTGCAGGTTGAGGCCTTCAGGTCTGCAGCGCCCTTTGCTTTCTGATGGGGCAGATGACACTTTTCATCCACACAGCGTAAAATAATCAATGTGCCAAAGAGGCACATTTGGGGTCTCACCAGAGTTAGGCCCTGTCTCAGCAACACCTGCTCCCTATTTAGGAGTTGGTTGGGGCTGGGACCCTTCCCCAGCCTGAGGGTCTCAGGCCCAAGCCTGCTGCGGCGCTCACTGTCCCCACTCGGGGCCCCTGCCAGGCCCCACTCAGCCTCACCCCCAGGCCCAGAAGGGCCCCGCCCCCACCGCCAGCCCCCCAGCTGCACAGGCCTCCCCTCTGAGGGGCACGGGCCCCCCAGTCCTGAGTCCCCGCTCCAGGCAGGGTTTGGGTCCTTCCCGGTTGCAGGTCAGCACCCAGCAGCCCGTGTGGCCTGCCCCGAGGAGCCTCCCACGGTCCCCCACCAGGGCCGGCTGTGCGGAGGCCGGACGCCTGCCTGGCGTCTGGCCGCCGCTGGGAGCCCTGGGCCTGCGTGTCCATGCAGCCTGGCCTTCCTGCCTCCCCCGTCCCCCCTCATTTCTCATGGGGCCTGGGGTGGCTCCAGGAGGAGCAGGCATGCTGGCAGGAGGCTCTGGGCTCGAGGCTGTGCCCCCTCCTCGGACAGGGTGGGTCGGCTCTGTGGCCAGGCCTCTGCTCTCTTCAGACCGCAGGGCCACGTGCTCTCCTGTCTCTGCCCTCACCTGTGTGTGAGGCTGTGGGAGGGGATGGCCAGGCCTGGACCGTCCTGTTAGGAGCAAGGCCATCCCACTGGTTGTGTCCCTTTGCGGCAAGGCTCCCAGGCCAGCCTCGGTGCCCCAGCGGCCCCCACACCGCCCTGAGGCCTGGCGCTGTGACCCTGGGCCTCCTCACCTCCTGTCTCTCCGGGACAGCTGTGCTCTGCACCCCGGCCCCCCTGTTAAGCCCTCCTTGTGCAGGTTTCTTGTGTGCTCTGCGCTCCTGCTGGCGGCACGGACGCAGCAGGCTGTCCTTCGGCCGAGCTGCTGTGCACGTCGGCCCGTCAGAGGGCGGCGTCGGCGTGGGCAGGATGGACACCCACAAGCCGGGTGGTTGTGTCTGCGCAGGCTCGCGTCCTCGACTGCCCGGGGCGAGGCTCTCCCGCGGCCTCGGGCCCCCAGCAGGTCCCCTGCTCCTGGCTGGAGAGGGGCCGCAGCTCAGCCTCGGCAGCTTCTCCCCAGGGGCCGGTCTATAGACAGGACGACCCGCTGTGCAGCGCTGATGGTGACACGGAGGAGGTTGCTGCCGGGTGGCAGTCACGCCTTTGGTTCCGTGCGCTTTTATTTATTGGTAGAAAAGTGAAGTCGCTCAGTCGTGTCTGACTCTTTGAGACCCCACGGACTATATCCTACCAGGCTCCGCTGTCCCTGGAATTTTCCAGGCAAGAGCCCTGGGGTGGGGTGCCATTTCCTTCTCCAGGGGATCTTCCCGATGCAGGGATCGAACGCGGGTCTCCTGCACTGCAGGCAGACGCTTTACCCTCTGGGCCACCAGGGAAGCCTTATTTATTTATTGGTTATATGGCTTAATTTTTAATCACCTGAGAGTTGCAGCACAGAACCTTTTTTGTTTTACCCACAGAAAGCGTCCAAGTGAGCTTCTCTAGCACGTTTTTGGTGTGATGTTACAGCACCACCGTCCAGCTCCAACAGCCAGTCTCCCCGCCCGCCTTAGGGTAAGGGAACCCCATCCCATTAGCGGGCCCTCCCTAATCCCTTCAACTCATCACTTCCTTCAAACGCCAGTCTGCTCTCTCAGCGTGGGTCTCCCTCCGGGGGTATTCCGTGTAAATCCTGCGCCTTTCGCTCTGCAGTATCTCACTACGTGAAGTCCGTCCGTGCTGCAGGCTATGTCAGAAGCCCCTGTCTTTATGGCTGGTTAATGTTGTGCTGTGAGAGGACACCATATTTTTTTTTTCTTTCTTCATCAACCTATGGACATTTGACCATTTCCAGCTTTTGGCTATCATGAATAATGCTTAGAAACATTTGTGGTCAAGGTTTTCCGTAACCACACATTTCAGCTCTCTTCGGCCTGCATCTTGGAGTGGAACTGCTGGGTTGTATAAAACCACGGCAGCTGTCCCCTTGGTGGTGGTTTATGGGCATGTCGTTGCCCACCACCGGCGCCGAGCACGGCTTCTGCTCACCAGCTGTTCACGTGTCTTCGGAAACTGTCTTCTTGGGCCTTTTTCCACTGACTGCTTGGTCTGTGGGTCTTGCTGTTGTTGAATTGCAGTTCTTCTTTTATATGCTGAATACTAGTGCCTTGTCAGATACATGAATTCCAAATTCTCTCCCATTTTTTGGATTGTCTTTTCACTTTCTTGAGTGTCCTTTGAGGCACAGACATTTTTAATTTGGCAAATGACAATTTATCTCTGTTTTCTCTAGCTACTTGTAATGTAGCTAAGAAACCATTGCCTGATCCAAAGTCACACTGCGTTTCTTTCTAACCGTTTTGCAGTTCAGCTTTTATACTAGGTCCTACTGTTGCCAGCTCAGGCTCCTGGACTCTTAAGTGTAGAAATTGATACGAGGCCAGAAGAGGAATTGAGGCATGGCTTTACTGGGGGCCCTGCTTCAGAAGGAGGGAGCAAAAACAAGCAACAGGGGCCCATGTTCGCCCCTACACGGGGCGAGCTGGTCCCTTCGGTGGGTGAGGGTGTGGCCTGATGGGTGGGCTGGCCCGCAGGGGCGCTTCGATGGCCTGCCCCCGTTGCTGGCGCTGTGTGCGGGATCACGGGCAGGCGCAGCTTTTGCACAGGCAGGCGAGCTCCGGCCTTCTGTGTCTTGCTGCACGTGTCTGGCCCCAGCTGCCCGTGAATGCAGTTTCTTAGTTCCTCACAGTTTCTTTGTCACTCTAGGAGAAGTTGGTCCAGGAATAAGCCCTGTAGCAAAAGGCCCCAGGTCACGGCCTGTCTCACTGTATCCGTTTTGAGTTAGTTTTGTATGAACTGCGAGGCAGGGTCCGGCTTCTTCCCTCTCCATGTGGACACCGCATCTGCGCCAACTGTGAACAGTCCTGGCAGCCTGGCGGCCTCCTGTGACCATCTGCCTGTAAGCTTATCATGGCCTCTAGTTTCCGTCCCACAGTCCATGTGTGTATCTTACGCCAGGAACACAACCCCTTGCTGACTGCAGCTTGGTAGTGAATTTTGAATCAGGAAGCATGAGCCGCTAACTCTGTTATTCTTTTTCAAGATTGTTTTGGCCTGACAATTCCATGTGGATTTTAGGATCAGCCTATCCATTTCTGGAAAAAATAAAAATAAAAAACTGTGGGAATTTTGACTTATATGCAGAGTACATCATGAGAAATGCTGGGCTGGAAGAAACACAAGCTGGAATCAAGATTGCAGGGAGAAATATCAATCACCTCAGATATGCAGATGACACCACCCTTAAGGCAGAAAGTGAAGAGGAACTAAAAAGCCTCTCGATGAAAGTGAAAGTGGAGAGTGAAAAAGTTGGCTTAAAGCTCAACATTCAGAAAACGAAGATCATGGCATCTGCTCCCATCACTTCATGGGAAATAGATGGGGAAGCAGTGTCAGACTTTATTTTTTGGGGCTCCAAAATCACTGCAATGGTGACTGCAGCCATGAAATTAAAAGACGCTTACTCCTTGGAAGAAAAGTTATGACCAACCTAGATAGCATATTCAAAAGCAGAGACATTACTTTGCCGACTAAGGTCCATCTAGTCAAGGCTATGGTTTTTCCTGTGGTCATGTATGGATGTGAGAGTTGGACTGTGAAGAAGGCTGAGCGCTGAAGAATGGATGCTTTTGAACTGTGGTGTTGGAGAAGACTCTTGAGAGTCCCTTGGAGTGCAAGGAGATCCAACCAGTCCATTCTGAAGGAGATCAGCCCTGGTTGTTCTTTGGAAGGAATGATGCTAAAGCTGAAGCTCCAGTACTTTGGTCACCTCATGAGAAGAGTTGACTCACTGGAAAAGAGTCTGATGCTGGGAGGGCTTGGGGGCAGGAGGAGAAGGGGACGACAGAGGATGAGATGGCTGGATGGCATCACTGACTCGATGGACGTGAGTCTGAGTGAACTCTGGGAGTTGGTGATGGACAGGGAGGCCTGGTGTGCTGCCGTTCATGGGGTGGAAAAGAGTCAGACACGACTGAGCGACTGAACTGGTTTGCCATGAAGTGATGGAATTGGGTGCCACGATCTTAGTTTTTTTATTGTTGAGTTTTAAGCCAGCTTTTTCGCTCTCCTCTTTCACGGTCATCCAGAGGCTCCTCAGCTCCTCTTCACTTTCTGCCATTAGAGTTGTGTCACCTGCACATCTGAGGTTTTTGATATTTCTCCTGGCAATCTTGATTCCAGCTTGTGATTTGTGCAGTCCGGCATTTTGCATGATGTACTCTGGGTATGAGTTAAATAAGCAGAGTGACAATATGCAGCCGTGTTGTCTTTCTTTCCCAATTTTGAGCCAGCCTGTTGCTTCGTGTCCAGTTCTAACTGTTGGTCCCATTTGTTTGTTGGGTTTTGCTTTTATTTCCTTTACTCTAGGAGGTGGCTCAAGGAAAATCTTGCTGCAGTTTATATCAGAGTGTTCTGTCTATGTTTTCCTCTAGGATTTTTTATAGTTTCTGGCCTTACATTTAGGTCTTTAATCCATTTTGAGTTTGTTTTTGTGTATGGTGTTAGGAAGTGTTTTTTCCCCCCATTCAGTTTATTCAAATTATATATATATTTCCTCTGTGAAACTGAGTAGAACCAAAGAGAAAAGGAGAATCAAAGAAGACCTCATATACTAAATTCTTATGCAGATTATTTGAATTCAAACGTAAGAGGCACAGGTGGTGGCTTTGTCCCTGCAGATCCTGCGGATCCATTTCTTAGAAAAAGTTTTCAAGGGGAAAAATACCAACGTTTCGAAAACCAGCCTGCTTCCACACTCTTGGTTCTCCACCCCAGACTGTCCTAAGATACAGTGTGAAGAGGCAAGTTTTCAATAATCCAGCTTTTGCAAACGTATGCATATACCTTCCCCCTGCTTTGGTGATTAACATAACAGCGAACAATGTGCTTGGGTTAAAGGTCCAGTTTCCGCTCTGATGCAGTTTCTCCTGGCAGCAAAGCCGTTTGCGGAGATCTGGGAATCGCGAGCTTCTCAGGTGGGAAGAGGTGCTGTTCTTGTCTAACCTGAAAGCAGCCTTTCAGACTGCCCTGTGTTCTGTAGTCCCTGTTTCAAGACCTGGTGTGTGTGGTTGATGACCATGGGGTGGGACTGGGGTTGTAGTAATGGGGTGGGTTTGCATAGGGGTCACAGCTGAGCTGGGCCAGCACGGGGGCCGTCTGGCCCGTGTCCCTCAGCGCATCCCCAGGAATGTGGGCAGTCCACTTGGAGGGAGCGTCCAGGTTCACAGGCTTGAGGGCCTGGCCTGTGGAGCCCGATCCTGGACTTGGGCTGCAGGGCTTGCAGATGAGGTCGTCCTGAGGCAGGGTGCTCTCGCTGCAGAGGCTGAGCTTGAGGGAGCGCCAGGGGCACAGCACCAGCTGCTCGCAGGGCACGCCAGGCCCTTGTCCTTGCCCTCCTCCATGCTCGGGCATACATCACCGCGACGCTCTGCTCCCCTTGGTGAGGCAGTCGCGGTAGCTACTAGGGTTGAAGCCGGCGATGGTGGCCTTGTGAGTGCCCAGGGAGTGTGCAGAGGCTGTCCTGCGCCCCCGGCAGGAGCCTGGAGTTGGGGAGAGGCCAACAGGTCGAGGTAGGACTTGAGGGTAAAGGAGTCTTTGCTGCAGAGGACACAGGCTGGCTCGCGGAGCTAGGCGATCACCTCCAGGATGAAGGCCTGCGTGGCCCCCTGCCTGCCATGCCTGCCTCGACCGGCTGTAGCTTCTCTCAGCCTCGCTTGGACCAAGCCTGGTGCACAGCCAGTGGCGGGGGTGCCCTCTCCCAGTGGATTGGCACGGGTGTCCAGCATGGTGCCACCCTGGGGCACGCCGCCCACCAAGAGGAGGGGCATGGCCTTGCCCTAGCGGAATGCCATGCGGTTCATGCCCACCATCCCCAAGTCCTCCTGCTCCAACGGCAGGGCCCGCCAGAGGCCCCATGGGCCCCAGCACCACCGGTACTCCAGCACCTGCTGCCCCAGCTGGACTGCCACCACCGGGACCACCCCCAGCCAGCTGCCAGCAGTGCCCTCTGCCACGACAGGCACATGCTGGGCCTGGGGAGGGGCCACCGAGCAGCGACAGCAAGCAGAGACTTCCCTCTGGGGCCAGTAGGGAGGACAGGAGGTGTTCTCATTTCATTTCCACACGTAGCTGTCCAGGTTTCTCAGCGCCGTTTATTGAAGAGGCTGCCTTTGTCAAAGATAAGGTGCCCATTGGTGTGTCGTTTCTCTCTGAGCTTTCTACCCTGCTTCATTGGTCTATGTTGCCATGGTGCCAGTACCATGCTGTCTTGATTACAGTAACTTTGTAGTATAGTCTGAAGTCAGATTCCTCCAGGAAGGAATCCCTGTAGGAAGGGATCAGCTGGAGGAAGCCTGACCTCTCTAGCTCTGTTTTATTTCCCAAGATTGCTTTGATGTTTGGGGTCTTTTGTGTTACTAAACAAATTGTAAAATTTTTGTTCTAGTTCTGTGAAAAATGCCATTGGCAATTTGATAAGGATATATTCTTATACACTATACACAACAAAAAATCAGAAAGAGAAATTAAGGGAACAATCCCATTCACCACAGCAACACAACAACAAAATACCTAGGGATAAACCTACCTAAGGAGACCAAAGGCCTGTGCGCAGAAAACTAGAGCACACTGATGAAAGAAATAAAGAACGATGTAAACAGGTGGAGACACACATCACGTTCTTGGACCGGAAGAACCAATATTGTGAAAATGACTGTATGCTTCCCAAAGCGGTCTACAGTTTCGAGAAGCTTTCAGTCGTTCACCTTTGTGTGTGATCTGAGCTGTGCCTTCCCTGTAGATGTCCTTTATCAAGTGGAAGACGTGCTTTTTTCTTTGAAATGCTTCTAAAAGGAGATGCTGTTGGATTTTTGTCAGATGCTTTGTCTGCAGTAATTGTGATAATCACAAGAGTGTTTTTTCTTCATTTATTAATACCATGTATTAATTACTCTGACTTTATTAATTGACATATTCTTAAACCATGGTTGCATTTCTGGAATAAATGCCTCTTGGTCATGAAACCCAGCAGGAACCTGCAGGGGCTCTCCCAGGTACAAAGGCCCCTCCACGGGACCTGATTCTTATTTGTAGAAAAAGGCTTTAGTCTCCTAGGGGCCTAACCCTGAGTCACAAAAGCCTGGTTCAAGAGTTAATCTAAAAGATAAGACTATGTAGTGATAAAAGTAATAGCAGTTGGGCCATAAAAGCAGGTAACAATTTAAACGGCGAATCAGCCATCATCTGTCTGTCACAGAATCTTTAGTTCCTCCCCGAAGGACATAGGTAACAGTGTCTGTTCCGCATTTCTTGGTTGTTTCCGATACTAACACTAAACTGGAGAAGGGAATGGCAAACCATATCAGTATTCTTGCCTCGAGAACCCCACGAACAGTACAAAAAGGCAAAAAGGTCGGACACTGAAAGATGAACTCCCCAGGTCAGTAGGTGCCCAGTATGCTTCTGGAGATCAGTGGAGAAATAACTCCAGAAAGAATGAAGAGACAGAGCCAAAGGGAAAACAACACCCGGTCGTGGATGTGCCTGGTGATGGAAGGAAAGTCCGACGCTGTAAAGAGCAATACTGCTCAGGAACCTGGAATGTTAGGTCCAGGAATCAAGGCAAATTGGATATGGTCAAACAGGAGATGGCAAGAGTGAACATCAATATTTTGGGAATCAGCGAACTTAAATGGACTGGAATGGGTGAATTTAACTCAGATGACCATTGTATCTACTACTGTGGGCAAGAATCCCTTAGAAGACAGGGAGTAGCCCTCATAGTCAACAAAAGCATCTGAAATGCAGTACTTGGGTGCAATCTCAAAAACGACAGAATGATCTCTGTTCGTTTCCAAGGCAAACCATTCAATACAGAGTAATCCAGGTCTATGCCCTGACCAGTAATGCTGAAGAAGCTGAAGTTGAACGGTTCTATGAAGACCTATAAGACATTCTAGAACTAACACCCCAAAAGATGTCCACTTCATTATAGGGGACTGGAATGCAAAAGTAGGAAGTTAAGAGACACCTGGAGTAACAGGCAAACTTGGCCTTGGAGTACAAAATGAAGCAGGGCAAAGGATAACAGAGTTTGTAAGGGAACACACTGGTCATAGCAAACACCCTCTTCCCACAACACAAGAGAAGACTCTACACATGGACATCACCAGATGGTCAATACTGAAATCAGATTGATTATATTCTTTGCAGCCAAAGATGGAGAAGTTCTATACAGTCGGCAAAAACAAGACCAGGAGCTGACTGTGGCTCAGATCATGGACTCTTTATTGCAAAATTCAGACTTAATTGAAGAAAGTAGGGAAAACCACCAGACCATTCAAATATGACCTAAATTAAATCCCTTACAATAAAGCGGAAGTGACAAATAGATTCAAGGGATTAGATCTGATGGACAGATCTATGAACTATGGATGGAGGTTCCTGACATTGTGCAGGGGGCAGTGATCAAGACCATCCCCAAGAAAAAGAAATGCAAAAAGGACAAAATGGTTGTTTGAGGAGACCTTAGAAACAGCTGAGAAAAGAAGAGAAGTGAAAGGCAAAGGAGAAAAGGAAAGATATGCCCATTTGAATTCAGAGTTCTAAAGAATAGCAAGAAGATAAGAAAGCCTTCCCCAGTGATCAATGCAAAGACACAGAGGAAAACAATAGAATGGGAAAGACTAGAGATCTCCTCAAGAAATTAGAGATACCAAGGGAACATTGAAATGCTATGGGCCTCACAGAAGCAGAAGATATAAAGAAGAGGTGGCAAGAGCACACAGAACTGTACCGAAAGGATCCTCACGACCCAGATAACCGTGATGGTGTGATCACTCACCCAGAGCCACACAGCCTGGAGTTCAAAGTCAAGTGGGCCTTAGGAAGCATCACTACAAACAGAGCTAGTGGAGGTGATGGAATTCCAGTTGAGCTGTTTCAAATCCTAAAAGACATGCTATGGAAGTGCTTCACTCAATATGCCAGCAAATTTGGAAAACACAGCAGTGGCCACAGGACGGGAAAAGGTCAGTTGTCATTCCGATCCCAAAGAAAGGCAATGCCAAAGAACACTCAAACTACCACACAATTGCACTCATCTCACACGCTAGCAAAGTAATGCTCAAAACTCTCCAAACCAGGCTTCAACAGTATGTGAAACGTAAACTTTCAGATGTTCAAGCTGGTATTAGAAAAGGCAGAGGAACCAGAGATCAAATTGCCAACATCCATTGGATCATCACAAAAGCAGGAGAATTCCAGAAAAACATCTACTGTTTATTGACTATGCCAAAGCCTTTGACTTTGTGGATCACAATAAACTGTGGAAAATTCTTCAAGAGATAGGAATACCAGACCACCTGACCTGCCTTCTGAGAAATCTGTATGCAGGTCAAGAAGCAACAGTTAGAACTGGACATGGAACAGTGGACTGGTTCCAACTTGGGAAAAGAGTATGTCAAGGCTGCATATTGTCACCCTGTTTATTTAACTTATATGCAGAGTACATCATGAGAAATGCCAGGCTGGCTGAAGGACAAGCTGGAATCAAGATTGCCGGGAGAAATATCAATAACCTCAGATACGCAGATAACACCACCCTTATGACAGAAAGCAAAGAACTAAAGAGCCTCTTGATGAAAGTGAAAGAGGAGAGTGAAAAAGTTGGTTTAAAGCTCAACATTCAGAAAACTAAGATCATGGCATCTGATCCCATCACTTCATGGCAAATAGATGGGGAAACAATGAAAACAGTGAGAGACTTTATTTTTTAGGGTTCCAAAATCACTGCAGATGGGCACTGCAGCTGTGAAATTAAAAGATGCTTGCTCCTTGGAAGAAAACCTATGTTCAACCAGGACAGCATATTAAAAAGCAGAGACCTTACTTGGCCAACAAAGGTCCATCTAGTCAAAACTACTGTTTTTCCAGTAGTCATGTATGGATGTGATAGTTGGACTATATAGAAAGCTGAGTGCTGAAGAACTGATGCTGTTGAACTGTGGTGTTGGAGAAGACTCTTGAGAGACCCTTGGACTGCAAGGAGATCCAACAAGTCCATCCTAAAGGAAATCAGTGCTGAATATTCCTGGAATATTCAGTGATATTGCTGAAGCTGAAACTCCAATACTTTGTCTACCTGATGCAAAGAACTGACTCACTAGAAAAGACTCTGATGCTGGGTAAGATTGAAGCAGGAGGAGAAGGGAAAAACAGAGGATGAGATGGTTGGATGACATCACTGACTCCATGGACATGAGTTTGAGTAACCTCCAGGAGTTGATGATGGACAGGGAGGCCTGGCGTGCTGCAGTCCATGGGGTCGCAAAGAGTTGGACACAACTGAGCGACTGAGTTTAACGGAAAGCTGCCACCAGAGGGAAAGAGCTGACAGCACGAGGGCCAGACTGAAGCAGTGACATAAGCTGCTCCATGCGGCGCACTTCCCGAAACTGCCCTCAAGAACACGAGAACAGCCTGACCCTGGGGCTGGAGATTCACTTCACTCCAGATAAGACGCTGCTCACCAGACCCTGCACCACCAATTTCAGGGTGCTGGGCAGAGCTGACTGTGCTGCTCTGCATGTAGCCACCACCCGCAAACCCTGGACGCTTTCCTTTAAAAGCGCTTGCCCTGATCGGCAACTCAGAAGTGGTTTGGGGGACACCAGTCTGTCATCTCCCCAGGTTGCCAGCTTCCTGAATAAGGCATCTTTCTTCTCCCATCAACAAAACTTGTCTGTCTGTCAAACATGGAGCAATGAGCAGCTTGAGTCTGGCTCCAGCTCCAGCTGGTAACAGTCGTGGTGTATACATAATATGTTGGGTTCAGTTTGCTAGAGCTTGTGGAGGATTTGCACACCTATACTCATAAGGGATATTGGTCTTTGTTTTTCTTTGTAGTCTCTCTCTCTCTGACTTTGGTGTCTGGGTGATTCTGGCCTCAGAGAATGAGTTAGGAAGTGCTCCTGCCTCTTCAGACTTTGGCAAGAGTCTGAAATAGATTGCAGGCTGCTGTCTGCGAGGCTGCCGCAGAGCTTAGACACGAGGGATGGAACCAGGGTAGGATAAAATGCCGCGCAGCTCTGTACTGAAATTACACTATTTTTTCTTGATTAAGCACTCCTCTGATTTCTGCAAGACTTTCTCTACTTTCAGAGGCTGAAAATGTTGATTCTGATATTTTTTGCAAATTTTTTCCTGCTTTTGTGGAGAGATGGGCTTTGAGAATTCTCCACCCACTAGTTTGTGTAGTTTTTCACAACTGGCACGTGTTCCTGGTGACTGAGAGGCCAGCCCCAGATGTGGGTAGGAGCTGGCTGCAGCTCTGGGACACGTTGTCTTGTACGCGTATGAGCTTCACGGTGCCTCTGGGGTTAAAAATTGAGCAGATAAGTTTTGCATGTATCAGTGAAGATAGATGTCAGCTAAAAAGTACAAAAACAATCCCCGGTGGCTCAGAGGGTAAAGAATCAGCTTGCAATGCAGGAGACCTGGGTTTGATCTCTGGGTCAGGAAGACCCCTGGCGAAGGGCGTGGCTACCTACTCCAGTTTTTGCCTGGGAAATTCCACGGGCAGCGGAGCCTGGAGGGCTACAGTCCATGGGGTCGCAAAGAGTTGGACGCGACTGAGTTACTTAGTACCCAAAGGGAAGGTAAAGAGCAACAAGATGCCAGAAGTGATGCCAGATGGCAGAACAGCAGGGTGCTGTCAGCCGTGGATCCACGCGGGGCCCTGACCCAAGGCTAGCTCTCCGTGTGGCCACTGGGCAGTGGGTGGCCCCCACCCCAGCAGTCACCTCCCACCTTGAGGTGTGATAGACACGGAAGCAGGCGGCGCTGGACTGTCCTTACAGGGTCAGCGGCTTCTGGATGAGGGCCACGGGGCTGGCTGGGGGACTCTGGAATTGGCCCAGCAGGGAGGAAAACCTAAACCAGCGGACCACCCTGGGAGAGGGCTGGACACTGACCACCTCAGGGCCCAGGGCGTGCAGGGCGGCCGCCCCCGACTTCCATTCTGCTCCCCAGTCTGCTCAAGACCCAGATGGGGCAAACAGGCAGGTGTCTGTTAGGCAAGTAACAAGGTTTATAGTTTCTAGGGTACTTTTATTGCCCAAGAAAAACTTACAAAACCAATGACTATTGGAATTCAATAACTATGAGCTACACAGCGTACTCTGTAGGTCAAGAGTTGAAAGTGCAGGAAAAGCTTACAGGCACAGCATGTCGCCGGCCACATCAGTAAACAAGGGTTTGTGGACACTACAGCCGCCCCTCTGGGGGGACGCTGGATGGGGAAGCGCAGGGCCCTGGCCCCAGAGAGTGGAGGCGCAGCCCGAGGAATGATTCCAGTGAGCCCAGATGCTTGCACCGTCCCATTCACAGAACTGTACTAGGTCATTGCTTAGGATGTCTGCTTTTTCTTTAAGTGACAGTGATCTGATGTTCTGACTACTTGGCTTTTGTTGCAAAACTCCTATGTGTCCTGGCTCCTCCCTTATCCTCAGAGAGGCTTTCTCTCAGGCTTAAGGCCTCAGTTTTGTCTGCAAAATAAAACATAATTTTCGACATTTAGTTTGTGCATTTTTTTCCAGTCAGCACCAGCAAAGACAGGCTTATTCAGGAATAGCAGAGGACATGCAACTCAGGATATGTGAGCCATGGTGGAACAGACGGAGCCCCAGAGGACCTGGACAGACGACTTGCTACTCTAGGAGGAGGGCGAGCTGGCAGGGACGCTGACGACCGGGGTCCACTGGAGGAGCGGGGGTGCAAAGCAACGGGGCTCCGGGGCTGGGCCTGAGGCCCCCGGCTGGGCTGTTGCTGGGGTGGGGGCGGCAGAGAGAAACCAGCTTCCTCCTGCCGTGTGAGAAGGGCAGAGGCCTTCCTGTTGGAGGTGTAGAGGGACACGTCTTCCTGTCTGCGGTGACCACTGACGCACTGAGGGCAAGAGAGCTTAGCCTGCAGGCCTGTCCCAACTCCACCTTGGGCTCAGATTCCTTAATTAATTCCATGCCCCATTCCTTGCTTCAAAGCAATCCAGCCCTGGATGGAAAAACAAGGTCTGTAAGGTAACTGAAGGGCCATCCATGTAAATCGGGCTATTTGTCAGCTTTGGGACGCCCATAACTTGAGGTGGCCTTGGTTGATTGATGCTGACATCTCTGCTCTGACCCGAGGGTCTGCAGAAACTACAGCTCATGAGCGCCCCTCAGTGCCCCTCACGAGGGGATGATTGGCAGCGGTGTCTGTGCTTGGGCAAGTCTTTGCTGGCAGCTGGAGGGTAAAGGGCAGTGTGCTCTCGCTGTATTTACATTCTGTTTTCTCTTCATGAGGGATCAGAGGCCTCTTGCTGGTCATCGAGCCTCCATAACACCTCACTCAGAAACCTCCAGGAGGCACACATGGCCCCAGGTTTGCCTGGAGAGCTTTTCCCCTGGCTCAATGAAAACATGATGAGAAGCCTGTGCACAACTCAAGGAGAGCTGGGGGCTTTCACAAGGACATACTGGGTTGGCCGAAAGGTTGGTTCTGGTTTTCCTGTAACATTCTGTAACGATAGTACCCACTGGAGAGGAGCAAAATTTACTGTCCCAAAACGTTTCTCTTTGGCATAAGGATTAATTTAGGCTGATTATTTATTTTTAAAAAGGAAAACGAAACAGAGGATTTGGGAAGCTTTTACTGTTGCCTCCCCATAACAGCCTACAATAATTTGGAGAAAGGGTTTGTTGGCGATCAGAGTCCAGTCTGTGTCCCCGTGTCCCTGCCTGGCCAAATAAACATTTGTTTCCCAAACATTTGCTTTCTATTTCTAGTTCAGTTGCCCCCTTCAAGTCATGAAACCCTACCCCAGCACCTTCCCTTGTTGTTAGTTGAAGATGGTATTTAAGATGAGGGTCTTGGCTATTTCGATGGTGCTTCAGTTGCCCTGGGTCTCTCCCATGTATACATGTTGCTAAACTTTTGTTTGACTCTGACAACTTAATTCTTAGACCAGCCAAGAGAACCTAGAGGAGAAGGGGGGTGCTTCTGTATGCCAAAAACAACTCCAGCCAACGAGAGTCCTTGCAGCTCAGCCACAGAAACCGCCACCACCCTGCTCGCCGCGTTTCTCTGATGGACTTTGCTCATAGCCGCCCCTCAACTGCCTCCTTTTTCTCTACAGAGTGACACCTTCCCCTTTGTTTCCTGAATGTGGTTACAGTTTTTGCTAAGACTTTCTTGTCCTAAATTGCAGTTATCTGTTATTCCTGTGTGTAAATCTATTTGCTGGTAAAATGACTGGCTCTTTTCAAGAAGTCTGAAGAGAGCGGAGGCCTGGCCGACCCACCCTGTCCCTCAGGAGGGGGCACAGCCCCAAGCCCAGGGACTGTCCTGCCAGCACGCCTGCTCCCTCTGGGACCACCCCAGGTCCCATGAGAAATGAGGGGGCACCGTGGGGGCTCCTCGGGGCAGGCCACACGGGCTGCTGGGTGCTGACCTGCAACCGGGAAGGACCCAAACCCCGCCTGGAGCGGGGACTCAGGACTGGGGGGCCCGTGCCCCTCAGAGGGGAGGCCTGTGCAGCTGGGGGGCTGGCGGTGGGGGCGGGGCTCCTCTGGGCCCAGGGGTGAGGCTGAGTGGGGTCTGGCAGGGGCTCCGAATGGGGACAGTGAGCGCTGCAGCAGGCTTGGGCCTGAGAACCCCAGGCTGGGGAAGGGTCCCCAGACCACATCCCTAAATAGGGAAGGGGGCGTGGCTAATACAGGCCCTGACTTGGGTGTTAAGGGAAGTAGAATTCATAACCCCAAATAAGCCTCTTTGTACACTGATTATTTTAACTGGTTATTTTCAATTCTGAGGCTGAGTAGAAGTCAGCCTATGAGAGACATTTAATGAACAAGGCAAACCTCCCTGTAAGGGTGCCCCTATTGCACCAGGGGGCTTCCCTTGTAGCTCAGTCGGTAAAGAATCTGCCTGCAGTGCAGGAGACCCGGGTTCGATCCCTGGGTTGGGAAGATCCCCTGGAGAAGGAAATGGTAACCCACTCCAGTATCCTCGCCTGGAAAACCTCATGGACAGAGGAGCCTGGTGGGCTGCAGTCCATGGGGTCACAAAGAGTCGGCACGACTGAGCGACTAACACTATTGTACCAGGACCAGGGGCCGACCGCATTTCCTGGAAACTTTCATGGATGGAGGCGGCAAGGACTGACCTCTGCAGGAAGCCACCCTTATTTCTGTGCTTTTCGGGGTAACCTCCCCAAGGAGGCCTCTCCTGCCCACCACAGCCTCTCATCTTGAGCTCAGACGGCATTCAGCAGCTGGGGAAGTTGCTCAGCTTTTCTGGGTCCCTCCCATAGATAAGAGGTATACGGGCTGGTAAACTGTTATTTTTCTCCTGTTAAACTGTCTTTTTATTATGACAGAGGGGAGTCCCAGCCGAGAACCTGGGAGGGTGGAAGGAAACCTCCAGCCCCTTCCAGCCTCTGGGAAAGGAGCCTCCCTCCCACTGACCCCCGTGTAACGTGACACTCAGTGGTTCATCCCTCCTCCTAAGACCAGCCCATTTCCACTTAGGAAATGGAACCCGCCCAGGAAAAGGAAACTTAGGAGAAATTGAAACTCCTGGGTAAAGGAGGGTCCTCCGAGTGTGTGCTGGCATCTGGACCACAGTTGCTCCGTCCCCACCATGAACCGCCCGTCCCAGCTCTTATTCACTGGGGCCCACGGTGCGGTGCCCCCAGCCTATGAGGTGCTCAAGGAGGA
>NW_024070199.1:49271461-49297399 GCF_014754425.2 Oryx dammah
GGAAACACTCACTCCCCTCCGCTGCCCTCCTGCAGCCCCTGGCCCACCGTCTACTTCCTGTGTCAGTCAGTCTGGCCCCTCCAGGGTCCTTGTGTGAGTGCAGTCAGACAGGACACGTTGTTTGGTGACTGGCTTACTCCTCTGAGCATCACGTCCTCAAGGTCCATCCACACTGTAGCGTGGATTCCCTTCCTTCTGAAGGGTGAACAATACTCGTTTGACTTGTCTTAAAGACCCCTCTAGGTAAGTTCGGTAACAGTTGATTTTTACACTGTCCCTTCTCGTTCAGGATAAACACAGTGTTTTGGGGCTGCTTTTGGTGTTTAATATGTTTTATAGCTACCACTCCAATTTCATCTGATGTGAAGCATTCTTTAGTCTGAATGTCAGCCCAAGGGCGTGTGGCCAATGAAGGAAGCTACTGCTGCTGCTGAGTCGCTTCAGTCGTGTCCGACTCTGTGCGACCCCATAGACGGCAGCGCACCAGGCTTCCCTGCCCCTGGGATTCTCCAGGCAAGAACACTGGAATGGGTTGCCATTTCCTTCCCCAATGCTTGAAAGTGAAAAGTGAAAGTGAAGTCGCTCAGTCATGTCCGACTCTTCGCGACCCCATGGACTGCAGCCCACCAGGCTCCTCCGTCCATGGGATTTTCCAGGCAAGAGTGCTGGAGTGGGCTGCCATTGCCTTCTCCAGGAGGGAAGCTACATTTTGCCATAACTAGAGACTCACTTTCATCTTTCTAGCAGGGATGAAGCAGGAAAGAACCTACTGCACAGCACGATTCCTTGTTTGCGGTGCTCTTTATAGACAGCGCTTCCCAGTTTAGCATTCAATTCAGTCCAGGCACTCAGTCGTGTCCGACTCTTTGCGACCCCATGAACCGCAGCACGCCAGGCCTCCCTGTCCATCACTAACTCCCGGAGTTCACTCAAACTCATGTCCATCGAGTCGGGGATGCCATCCAGCCATCTCATCCTCTGTTGTCCCCTTCTCCTCCTGCCCCCAATCTTTCCCAGCATCAGGGTCTTTTCCAATGAGTCAACTCTTTCCATGAGGTGGCCAAAGTATTGGAGTATCAGCTTCAGCATCAGTCCTTCCAGTGAAAACCCAGGACTGATCTCCTTTAGGATGGACTAGTTGGATCTCCTTGCAGTCCAAGGGACTCTCAAGAGTCTTCCCCAACACCACAGTTCAAAAGCATCAATTCTTCTGTGCTCAGCTTTCTTCACTGTCCAACTCTCCCATCCATACTTGACCACTGGAAAAACCATAGCCTTGACTAGACGGACCTTGGTTGGCAAAGTAATGTCTCTGCTTTTGAATATGCTATCTAGGTTGGTCATAACTTTCCTTCCAAGGAGTAAGCGTCTTTTAATTTCATGGCTGCAATCACCATCTGCAGTGATTTTGGAGCCCCCCAAAATAAAGTCTGACACTGTTTCCACTGTTCCCCATCTATTTCCCATGAAGTGATGTGACCAGAAGCCATGATCTTCGTTTTCTGAGTGTTGAACTTTAAGCCAACTTTTCCACTCTCCTCCTTCATTTTCATCAAGAGGCTTTTTAGTTCCTCTTCACTTTCTGCCATAAGGATGGTGTCATCTGGATATCTGAGTTTATTGATATTTCTCCTGGCAATCTTGATTCCAGCTCATGCTTCCTCCAGCCCAGTGTTTCTCATGATGTACTCTGCATATAAGTTAAATAAGCAGGGTGACAATATACAGCCTTGATGTACTCCTTTTCCTATTTGGAACCAGTCTGTTGTTCCATGTCCAGTTCTAACTGCTGCTTCCTGAGCTGCATACAGGTTTCTCAAGAGGCAGGTCAGATGGTCTGGTATTCCCATCTCTTTCAGAATTGTCCACAGTTTATTGTGATCCACACAGTCAAAGGCTTTGGCATAGTCAATAAGGCAGAAGCAGAAGTTTTTTCTGGAACTCTCTTGCTTTTTTGATGATCCAGCAGATGTCGGCAATTTGATCTCTGGTTCCTCTGTTTTTTCCAAAACTAGCTTGAACATCAGGGAGTTCATGGTTCACGTATTACTGAAGCCTGGTTTGGAAAATTTTGAGCATTACTTTACTAGCATGTGAGATGAGTGCAATTGTGCGGTAGTTTGAACATTCTTCGGCATTGCCTTTCTTTGGGATTGGAATGAAAACTGACCTTTTCCAGTCCTGTGGCCACTGCTGAGTTTTCCAAACTTGCTGGCATATTGAGTGCAGCACTTTCACAGCATCATCTTTCAGGATTTGAAATAGCTCAACTGGAATTCCATCACCTCCACTAGCTTTGTTTATAGTGATGCTTCCTAAGGCCCACTTGGCTTCACATTCCAGGATGTCTGGCTCTAGATTAGTGATCACATCATCATGATTATCTGGGTCGTGAAGATCTTTTTTGTATAGTTCTTCTGTGTATTCTTGCCACCTCTTCTTAGTATCTTCTGCTTCTGTTAGGTCCATACCATTTCTGTCCTTTATTGAGCCCATCTTTGCATGAAATGTCCCTTGGTATCTCTAATTTTCTTGAAGAGATCTCTAGTCTTTCCCATTCTGTTGTTTTCCTCTATTTCTTTGCATTGATCACTGAGGAAGGCTTTTTTTAATCTCCCCTTGCTATTCTCTGGAACTCTGCATTCAGACGCTTATATCTTTCCTTTTCTCCTTTGCTTTTCGCCTCTCTTCTTTTCACAGCTATTTGTAAGGCCTCCCCAGACAGCCATTTTGCTTTTTTACATTTCTTTTCCATGGGGATAGTCTTAATCCCTGTCTCCTGTACAATGTCACAAACCTCTTTCCGTAGTTCATCAGGCACTCTATCTATCAGATCTAGTCCCTTAAATCCATTTCTCACTTCCACTGTATAATCATAAGGGATTTGATTTAGATCATAAAGGTTTTTCCTTTCTTCAATTTAGGTCATACCTGAATGGTCTAGTGGTTTTCCCTTTCTTCAATTTAAGTCTGAACGTGGCAATAAGGAGTTCATGATCTGAGCCACAGTCAGCTCCTGGTCTTGTTTTTGCTGACTGTATAGAGCTTCTCCATCTTTGGCTGCAAAGAATATAATCAATCTGATTTCAGTGTTGACCATCTGGTAATGTCCATGTGTAGAGGTTTCTCTTGTGTTGTTGGAGGAAGATGTTTGCTATGACCAGTGTGTTCTCTTGGGAAAACTCTATTGCCCTGCTTCATTCCATACTCCGAGACCAAATTTGCCTGTTACTCCAGGTGTTTCCTGACTTCCTACTTTTACATTCCAGTTCCCTATAATGAAAAGGACATCTTTTTTGGGTGTTAGTTCTAAAAGGTCTTGTAGGTCTTCATAGAACCGTTCAGCTTCAGCTTCTTCAGCATTACTGGTCGGGGCATAGACTTGGATTACTGTGATATCGAATGGTTTGCCTTGGAAACGAACAGAGAGGGGATCAGAGGGCAGACAGACTGAAAACCACAGTCATAGACAACTAGCCAATCTGATCACATGGACCACAGCCTTGTCTAACTCAATGAAACTAAGCCATGCCGTGTGGGGCCACCCAAGACGGATGGGTCATGGTGGAGAGGTCTGACAGAATGTGGTCCACTGGAGAAGGGAATGGCAAACCACTTCAGTATTCTTGCCTTGAGAACCCCATGAACAGTACAAAAAGGCAAAAAGATAAGACTATGAAAGATGAATTCCCCAGGTCGTTAGGTGCCCAATATGCTACTGGAGATCAGTGGAGAAGTAACTCCAGAAAGAATGAAGGGATGGGGCCAAAGAAAAACAATACCCAGCTGTGGATGTGACTGGTGATAGAAGCAAGGTCCGATGCTGTAAAGAGCAATATTGCATAGGAACCTGGAATGTCAGGTCCATGAATCAAGGCAAATTGGAAGTGGTCAAACAGGAGATGGCAAGAGTGAACGTCGACATTCTAGGAATCAGCGAACTAAAACGGACTGGAATGGGTGAATTTAACTCAGATGACCATTATCTACTACTGTGGGCAAGAGTCCCTTAGAAGAAATGGAGTAGCCATCATGGTCAACAAAAGAGTCCAAAATGCAGTACTTGGATGCAGTCTCAAAAATGACAGAACCATCTCTGTTCGTTTCCAGTTTCGTGTAGGTGCAGTTAATAGATTACTTCACGGTTACATCCAAAATGAGACGGCATCGCAATGCCCAGACCCATCAGAGAGAATCAGGCAGAACAGTGAAACTTTCTTCTAGGACTTCAGGAAAGAGATTCTGACTATACCTAGATATGCTGTTATTTTCCGTCTCTTTGATACGATTTCATTGTTATTTTACTGCCTCCCGTCTGTCTTGCGGTAGAATTGACATGTGTGCCAATTCCGATGCTGGATAGGATCAATTTGTGTCTGGAACATGAATATGATACACGGGAATAGGTTTAAATGTTTTGGGTCATATAGTTAGCCATCCAAGCCAAGGTCTTAGTCACTCAGTCACGTCCGACTCTTTGTGACCCCGTGGACTGTAGCCCGCCAGGCTCCTCTGTCCATGGAATTCTCCAGGCAAGAATACTGGAGTGGGTTGCCATTGTCTTCTTTAGGGGATCTTCCTCACCCAGGGATCGAACCCGGGTCTCCTGGAGCCATCTGGAGCCACCAGGGAAACCCTATGATTAGCTGTGTTGTGTGTGAAAAGTCCCATCCCTTTCAATAAGGTAGAGTTTTCAACACAGATTTCAGATTCGCTGCCATTCTGGGGCTTCCTCTGTGGCTTGGTGGTAAAGAATCTGCCTTCCAGTGCAGGAGACGAGAGTTTGATCCCGGTCGGGAAGACCCCCTGGAGGATGAAATGGCACCCACTCCAGGACTCTTGCCTGGAGCATCCCATGGACAGAGGAGCCTGGTGGGGTACAGTCCATGCTGTCACAGTGCGCTGGACACGACTGAGCCACTGAGCATAAAAGCCATTCTCTCCTTGGCTGCCCTGCCAGCCCTCCGCATAACTGAGGTTCCCAAGGGTGGAGCCTTTGGCCAGCAGGAGGCTGGGGGAAGGAGCCTCCTGTCTGCTCTAGGTAAGAAGAGAGTGTTCCCAGGTGGTGCTAGGCCCACAGGGCCGCACAGAGTCAGACACGACTAAAGTGACTTAGCACGCGTGTTGAATTCAGTTGTGGACAGGTATTGTTGTTTAGTTCCCAAGTCATGCCCAAGTCTCTGGGACCCCATGAACTGCAGCACGCCAGACTTCCCTGTCCTTCGCTATCTCCCTCAAACTCACGGCTGCTGAGTCAGTGATGCCGTCCAACCATCTCATCCTCTATTGCCCCCTTTCCTCCTGCGCTCAATCTTTCACAGCATCTGGGTCTTTTCCAATGAATCGGCTCTTTACATTAGGTGGCAAAGTATTAGAGCTTCAGCTTCAGCATCAGTCCTTCCAACAACTGCTTTATTCAGGTATAAACTGCTTTATAAAAGGGTGGGGACAAGGGCAGGGCCACAGCCCCAGGGGCAGGACCAGCAGTGGACAGGGGAGCCCGTGGGGTGCCTGCCATGGGCAATAGCCTCTGCTATCCTGCACAAACTACAGAGTCCTCTGGTGGCGGTCAGGTCTGCACACACAAGAACAATCACCCTGATGGTCAGAAGGGGGCGCAGACATCCAGCCGCTTGGCAGTGCAGCGTGGCTCTGGCCGCCATCTTCTGGTCCCTAGACTAGGGGAGGGGAGGTGGTGAGGGTCCAGGTGACAGCCAGGGGCCGTGACTCAGGGGCCCCCCGCTGGACCGCAGAGCCCATCCTTCCCGATGGGGACCCACCCCTGCCCATCCCCTGGGGCCTGAGCAGGCCAGTGCCCGGTGGGCCCCCCACTCCTGGGGCCTCCATCTCTTCCTGCCAGACTCTCAGCCTCCCCAGGAGCCCCGGGGCCCACCCTCCCTCAGCTCAGGCCCCTTGGCCGGCCACTCACCCACCAGGGGACCACGTCCTCACAGCACCTTTCTCTCTTCTGGACCAGACTTGAGATCTGAATTTATCTGAGTGTGAAGGATGTACCTTTCCTAATGAGGCTGGGAAGGAGGACGTCTTGGGACAATGGGGACATAGACCCGCCCCCCACCCCTTGGGCACCCACAGCCTTGCCTTGGTTGCACTGGGCAACCAGTCTTTCACTGGGAGGGCCCCCCAGCCGCAGCTTTCAGAGTTCCCTATTTTGGATGTAAAACCCCAGCGCCCTGAATCTGTCTCAGCACCTAGGTGGGGACTGTGAGTCCCAACACAGTTTCTGGTGGGTGTGGAGCCCCCGGCTGCACTCTTCACGTGTGGAGTTCTGCTGGTCCAATACTCCCCCAGTCCTCAGACTCCATGTTAGGGACTGTTGGTGTTTGCCCATCAGGCTGGGTCTCATTAAAACTGAACTGGATCTCTAAATGAGTCACTGCCAGTCTAAGCTGGACTGGGCCTGGTGCGAGGCCTACTGGGGATACAGAATTGGCAAGTTAGAAAAACAAGCAGCAAAAACTGGGAGTGCAGATTAAGCATTTAAGAGCTGTTACACCACTTGCCTCCTGACCTAAGGACTCACATGTTAGGGTAGGTTGATTATAGAACTGGTTGTATTGCCTCCAGATTGCTCATCAAACCCAAGAAAACTGAGCAGCGAGGTACACCACGAATCACGCCCAATCTGCATCTCAGAGGCAAGTCCTTTTGAGGTATTAGTTCGTCTCAGAGAGAACCCAAGGGTTAGATATAAGAAAGGAGCTCGCCACCTGCTGGCACAACTGTTTATTTTATATCTAAGAACTGCTGCCCCAGAAGCTGGGTACATCTCAAAAATGGCGAAGTCTCAGTAAACAGCCTAGAATAGAAAGGCCATTTGCGAGGGGTATTCCAAATAGACAAGATCGCATAAGAGGTAGGCCTGAAAGCAGACTTCCTGAGTCAAAGAAGTTGGATGGACCTGTGCTTCCTGCTATAACAAGCCCGCTCTGGCTGCTGTAGAGGGAATGCAGAGTGGCTGCGCTAACCCAGGGCAAGCGTGCTTGACTTGGCCTCAGTGGCACCGAGACTCTGCCCATTCTGGAAGTGGGACCAAGTGGATTTGGTGTGAGGGGCAGAAGGGGCAGGGGAATGGGTGGAGCTGGATGGGTGAGGGACGTATAATTAAAGCCCAATAGATCAAAACTCCTTTAAGAAATGAGTAATACAAAGATTAAGGCCCATCTGATACAGCTTCTTGAAGGGCTGCTCAAAGATTTATAGGCAGAGGATAAATTGGCTCTGACGAGAGAAAGAAGACGATGTGTGTCATCGCCCACATCTTCCAGCGGCAGGTAAAGTGTGCAGAAAAGGGCCATCGCGCAAGGTGGCCAGTGGCCACCTCCTGTGCCGGGGCGGGGACTGCGCAGAGGGTACAGTGGAGTGAACGCTTGTGTTCCCCCAAATTCCTACTGAACCCCTAAAGTGATGGTGTCAGGAGGCTAGAAGGTCATGAGGGTGGGTCCCTGCCTCAGCTCCTTCCACCAGTGAGGAGCAGGGAGAAGCAGGCTGTCTGCAATGAGGGCCCATCCACGCTGGCACCCTTATCTGAGACCGTCAAGCCTTTAGAAAGGTGAGAGATACATTTCTATTACTTATGAGTCACTGGTCTGGGCACTAGCTATAGCAGTCCCAACTCAGACAGAAGGTTTGGGAGCCTGAGGTCTCCCTTAGAGGAGCAGGCTGGAGAGCCCAGGAGCCCTCCTCCACGGAGCGGGCACTTGGTTATATCAATCTGAGTCAGTCAGTTCAGTCGCTCAGTCGTGTCTGACTCTGCAACCCCACGGACTGCAGCACCCCAGGCCTCCCTGTCCATCATCAACTCCTGGAGCTTGCTCAAACTCATGTCCATCGAGTCGGTGATGTCATCCAACCATCTCATCCTCTGTCCTCTCCTTCTCCTCCTGCCCTCAATCTTTCCCAGCATCAGGGTCTTTTCCAATGAGTCAGCTCTTTGCATCAGGGGGCCAGAGTACTGGAGTTTTAGCTTCAGCATCAGTCCTTCCAATGAATACTCAGACTGATTTCCTTTAGGATGGACTGGTTTAATCTCCTTGCAGTCCAAGGGACTCTCAAGAGTCTTCTCCAGCACCACAGTTCAAAAGCATCAGTTCTTTGGTGCTCAGCTTTCTTTATGGTCCAACTCTCACATCCAGTGTGGCCCTTGACATACACCTGATTCGCAGGCACACAGATGCTGCTGGGCCGTCTGGAGGGAGATGAGACCAGGCTTAAGACATAAAAAGCTCATCCCCCACAAACAGCTCTGGACTGGGGAGGAAGAAGCAACCAGCCTGAGCCGCAACTGCCTGCCAAGCGGGAGGAGGGCTCCCTGCAGCCTCCAACAGCAGGGCCCTGATCACAGCCCGCCCCCCAACACGCGCACCCCCGGCTTTCTCTCTCCACACTCCGTTTTCTCCTTAGCACCGTCCAGTTCCACCTGGACGTGGCCTGCTTCCTCCCACCGGCACTCACGGGGACGGTCATATCCGTAAGGCTGGACACGGCTGATCAGGCGGTGATCTGGGCATTGCCGAGGGCAGCAGAAGCCGAGGCGGGCAGCAGAAGCCGAGGCGGGCACCCAGCCACAGCGGCCCTGACCCGGCGCCTCCGCCCGCCTTTGTCCGCGGGGGAGGGGGCTCTGGTGGGCAGACCGCAGCCAGCGCGTGCCTCGGCCGGCCGCCTGGGATGGGGGCTTCCCAGCTGGACCCCAGGAGAGGAGGGGCTCTGGCGGCTCCCCGGCGCCGGCAGCCCGTGGGGTAGTGTTTCCCGGCGAGGGGGCAGCTCTCTGAGGGGCGGGGCTCCCTGCGGGCGGGCGGTGGGCTCGCGGGCGGGGCGGCGCTCGGCGGGCTATCATTTGTCGTTATATTTAGCGGCGGGCCGGTCAGCCGGGCGGCGGCGGGGGCTATAAGCGGCGGGGCGCCCACCCTCGAAGCAGGAGTCCGAGCGAGGCGACGGCGCTGGAACCCATGGACACGTCGTACCCCCGCGAGGACCCCGGGGCCCCGACGCCCCGCAAGGCTGACGGCAGCGCCCACACGGCCCTGGCGCTGGGGGCGCCGCGACCCCCACCTCGAGACCACTTGATCTGGTCCGTGTTCAGCACCCTCTACCTGAACCTGTGCTGCCTCGGCTTCCTGGCACTGGCCTACTCCATCAAGGTGGGCCTGGCGTGCTTCGTGGGGGCTGATTATCAAGCCGGGGTGCAGGAGGACTCTGCTGGGTGTCCTACAGCCTGACTGTGGGGGGAGGCCTGCCCCCGACCAGGGCTTCTGACTGCTGTTCATAAAAATGAAGGGGGGCGGTCTAGTCTGTCCCAAAGGACCCAGGGTAGATCCGGCCTAACCCAAGGGGGCTGCTTCTTTCAAACGGGGCTTTTCACACGTGGGGCTCCTGTTAGCACAGCGCCCTAGCTTCAGCTCCTGCGGTGGCGGCCTCCCAGCACCACTGAGGACTCCCTACCCTTGGGAGTCCTGGAAGGTAGATGCTGGCTTGGGATGGCCACTGAGTCCATTAACTGGAGTGGGAGGGTGCAGAGGCTCCCTTCAGCCCCACCTTAGGCTGAACCCTTTACCACCCAAGACCCCCCAGGGAAGGTCAAGCCCATGTGTCCAGCTGGGGGCAGTGAAGGGAGTGAGTCCAGCCCAGACAGTATCCCCTCAGGCCTCTCCCCTCCATCCAGGTTTTGGGTCCAGCAGGGTCCCTCAAGCTGTGGACCCAGTGGCTGCCTGGGGCAGGGGTGGCGGGGCCCCCAGTCCCCGCAGGCCGGTAGAGCCCTGGCTCTGCTGCTGGTCCGCAGGCCCGAGACCAGAAGGTGGCTGGAGATCTGGAGGCAGCCCGGCGTCTCGGCTCCAAGGCCAAGTGCTACAACATCCTGGCCACGATGTGGGCGCTGGTGCCACCGCTCCTGCTCCTGGTGTTGGTAGTGACCGGCGCCCTGCACCTGTCTCGGCTGGCCAAGGGCTCTGCCGCCTTCTTCAGCACCAAGTTCGATGACGCCGACTATGACTGACAGGCCGGGCCCTGTCCCTGTCCCGATCAGGGACCCCAACCCCAGGGCTCTACCCCAGCCCCCTGGAGCTCTGACCATCTACAGGGCTGCGGCCCACCCCCGCCCTAGCCCGGGAACTGGCTCTGAAGGTCTTCCGCTCGGGCCTCAGGGGCTTCCCCTCAGCTCGATGCCCCCAGTTCCCTAACCCCCGGCCCTCGGGCCAGCTCCTCCCTCCCCACTCACCAGGCTCGGCTGTTCAATTAAAAGGAGTTGGCTCCAGAAAGTGCCTTCTGGGACTTCCTGGCTGGGCTGGGGAGGGCATCTTCCTGAGGGGAGCTACCCTAGGGACCACCAGCGCCCAGTCCCCCTGGACCGCCCTCAGCATCCGCGGGGGCCGCTCTGTCCCGCTGGCTTGGCCGTGCCCTGACTGTCCCCTTCGTGCAGGCACCAGGCAGCCTGTGGCTTCTGGGCGGAGGCGACTGAGTATTTTAGAATGAAGCTGGGGAACTTGGGCTTTTGATCTCTGCCACGCTGTGGTTTAGTGGCCTCTCTTCCAGAACATGTGTGGTGAGTCTCCGAGTCCACGTGTGTGCCCATCCTTGAGTCAGCGTGTGTGCACGCGTGTTAAGGGGAGTCCCTGGCCAGTGAGATCCGTCCTTGCCCTGCATGTTCCTGTCTGTGGCTGGGCCTGTGCTGACCTTCTTTTTGTGTCACGCTGTCCTCCTGACCTCACATTCCTTTAATTCTGATTGATCTCCGTCCCAGCAGTGGGTTCCCTCCCTCCTGGATCAGGGGGGCTGGAGAGAGACACACAAGCAGACAGGCACGGTCACGCCACCGTCTGTGCACACGCCTATCACATACACAGGCACAGGAGCACCCCCCACACGCACGATCATACAGGGAGGGACACTTGGGGTGAGGACACTTCTAAGTGTCTTTGGCACACGTTCATGTTCTCGTATCATTTTACCTCCCTATGCAACCCCCTACCAGATCCAGAGAAGGGGTTGCTGAACACGCACACTGTGTGGCTGGGGGCGAGGCCCTTGGGGCCTTGCTGTGGCCAGGCCAATGACAGGGCAGGCTAATTGCAGGGGCCTTAACCACAGGGTGGCTCAGGGCTTTGAGCACCCCACCCATGGTCCCTTCCCACCGGGCCTGGGCTGGGGGTGGAGGTCTCTGTGGCGCTGCTGTACTCGGTGCCCCTGGAGTGGCCCCCCCCCTGTGACAGCCAACAGTGGCCCAGCTGTCTCCATCACATGCCAGCGGTGCCCCGGGCCCTGCCGAGTGTGTGCTGCTCTGAGCCACCCCGAGACAGAGGCTGTGCTGGAGGGACCTGGGGTGGAGTTCTGCCCCTTCCTGGGCGCTGGTCCTACACTGGACCAAGGACAAGGCCAGCACTAAGACTAGCATGGAGGCAGTGTTTCAACACTAAGCTCCAGGTCTGACCCAGGAAGGGAACAACCCATGCTGGACACAGAGGCTGGGAGCTGGGCTTAGCCTGTGTGCGGTCGAATACATGTCTCCAAGCAGGGGATGGTCTGCTGGTCCCCACATTTGGTGAGGGGAGCAGAATGTCCAGCCCATACCCAGGTGTGAGGGCAGAGAACGTGCAGTCAAGCCAGGTACAGGTGAAGGTCACCAGCAATGCTTCCTGCCCCAGGAAGGGGCCTGGTCAAGCTCAGGCAGTGGGCTGCCACAGACTGGACCAGCCAGGCAGCACACACGTGCTGCCACCCTGTTAAGGCCCCTCAGAGGGCTGCCCCTCCCCCGCACAGGTGGGCGCACACACACACGCACACGCGTGGCACAGATGCCTGGGGAAATGTCAGGGCATGTCAGTCCTGTGGACAAAGCGCCGCCTGCCAGCCCCACCCAACGCCTGTGCCCACATCTGGCTCCAGGGCTGCAAAGGCAAGTGTCTGCTTCATGGGGACCATCCGTGGCCTAAATGCTTGGCTCCGGCAGACCTCCTGGGCCTTTGTTGCACTGCCAGCGGCTGAATGAGAGCCTGTGGGCACCCAGGGGAGCCCCATCAAGCGCTGATTCCATTCCGAGGCCACGTGCACTCAGGAAGCTGGTCTGTAGCTCGGCCACGCTCCCTGCAGCCGCAGGCAGGCAGGCCCTGGTGACCCCAGCTCCTCCGCCACCCCTGTCCTCTCTTCCTCAGGGGCTTTAGTCTATCCCAGTTCACCTGCTGGTATCTGCTTTTGGGAGAACTTGGGCTAACTCTCCACTGAGAACGGAGAGCAGTAGTTTGCCAGATGAAGGCGGCGGTGGGCGGTGGTGGGGTGGGGAGGGAGGCAGGTGCAGACGTGATGGGACTCACTCACTTGTTCCACATGAGCAAGGGAACGGAAGCCTGACCGTTGACGAGAGCCTCCCTTTCAGGAGGGTGCCCGTCGGCTCCTCAGCACAGACACAGCTTGCCCAGCACCGACCGAGCTTTACTCCCCCAGCAGACGTCGTCCCACCCTGGAAGACCCGAAAGCCCGTCAGCTGTGCCAGCTGGGGGGCTCAGGCCTGGAGCAGACGGCAGGTGGAGCCTCGGCCGAGGCCGCGTGCCCCGTCCTTCTGGCTGGTCGGGGCGGGGGAGCAGGGCCCTGCTCCGCACCCCACACCCCTTCCGTCCTCGAGGAAGGCACGTGACAGAGACCGTCAGAGGTGACCGAAGTGGCCCAGAGGCAAGACAAGCCAAGGACTGAGCATGCTGGGCCCCCGGGCGATCCAGGAGGGCCTGGGCTCAAGCGCGTGACACACAGTCCTTTGTGGTGAAGCTGCAGCCCAGGTCCTAAGTCCTCCCCACGCCCTGCACCCCGTGGTCCTCCCCAGCGAGGCCCGCACCTGCCTCAGTCTTCCCTGCAGAACTGGCCCCACGGGAAGGGCACGAGGGGGTGAGAGCAGACAGGGCTGAGCAGCAGGGAAGTGTCCACGGGGGTCACTGGGGGCTCGGCTAGAGGCAGAGGCTTGAACTCAGGCCAGAGGGAGCCCGGCTGCCACATGGAGGTGGGAGGGGGTCCAGGAGGGCATTGAGAAGGGGTGGGTACAGCCACTCGGGGGTACCAGTTGGGGGCATGGCCAGGGGGGACAGCCCTGGCCGTCTGCAGGGAGGGGGCCTGAGGAGGGGCTCGTGGAACTTCAGGGCCCAAGGGTGTCCCAGAGCGGGGCCTGTGGGCTCGGGGCAGCTGTTCAATGTCTTCAGAAAGCCTCCCAGGAAGCTCATGGGGCAGCGCGTGCGGCCTACAGGCCTGACCTTTGTATCCGGCCTGCTGAGCAGGGGAAGCACACTCTGCGTCCTGCAGGGAGACGGCGTTGTGGGGCGAGGCGCACCCTGGGGCCGCCCTGGGTGGGGTCTGGGGGGTGCCTACCTGGAGGCAGGGGGAGCCGAGCCCGCGACGGCCACAGCTCGGCTTCCAGAGAGGGGGCCCAGGGCCCTGCCTGGGCCGTGACCTCAACTGTCACGAGGCCCGCAGAGAAGGAGAAGTCAAGCCTGCTCCCCTGGTAGGAGATGCCAGAGACGCACACTCCAGAGACCCCCACCGGACACATGGGGTCGAAAGCCAGACCGGCCCTGGTGATCCTTGGGGGAAGGGAAGGCTCTGTGAGGAGGGCAGGGGGCAGCAGGCGATCGCCCTCTGCTGCCGCTGCACTCACCTGAACCCCGTGACCCCAAAGAGCACCGCCTGCAGGAAGCCCCCCATGCCCGTCAGGAAGTTCACAGCACCTGACCCGTCTGCATTCTCCGTCCACACCTGCAGGGGGCAAGGCGGTCAGGGCAGGGCTGGGCGTGGTGAGCATGGAGGTCCAGGCTGGGGCCAGGCTGACCTTGAAGGGCTCCGTGACGTTGGCGAAGCTCCTCTCCAGGAGGGCCCATGCCCGCCCTGGGTCCTTCAGCTCCATCCAGCCCACCGCAAACATGCTCTGGGGTCAGAGGACATGCTGGCATGAGGCCCACAGCAGGGGGAGGGGATACTGAGGCCAGTGGGACAACGCCAAGGTGCTGTGAGGACCACCGCCCCACGCCGCACATTCTCCTTACCCAGGTCATGGCGGGGCCGTGGGGGGACGTCACCGCCTCATAAATCTCCAGGTTTTGCCTGCGAACGTGGGGACTCAGGGGGAAGGGGACGGGGTACCCCAGGAGCACAACGTCTGCTTGCTTCACTTCCTCTCCTGGGGGGTAGGGCAAGGTGCTGCTGAAGGGGTGGCGGCAGGGCAGGGACTGCTCTGTTAGGAAGGGGGCGTCCAGGGCGGACCCTCTGGGAGGAGAGAAGAGCCTTGAAGGAGCTGCGAGTCCACTCACCAAGCTGGTACCCATCAAACTCAGGGTGAAAGTTCAGTTTCGGGTCAAAGGGCACCTTGATCTTATCAGCCACCACCAGCCACTGGTTGGGGACAGGATGCCCCAGGTCCTGGGCCAGGGCAGCAGCAAAGCGCAGGCTAGGAGCAGAGGTGGCAGGGCAGGGGTGAGGCGGAGGTCGGGGCAGGGGGAGGAGGGGAGGGGGCAGGGGAGGAGGGGGAGGGGCAGGGGACGTGGGGGAAGGGAACAGGCGAGGGGGCAGAGGCGAGGCAGGGGGAGGGGGCAGCCACCACACTCCTTCCGCTTTTCGGTGGAGGCGGGGTGGGGTCTGACCTGCTCTGGACCAAGACGTTGGTGTACACAGAATTGTTGACCCCTGGGTGGTACTCATCAGGGGGCATGACTCCTGGGCATAGAAGGGCAAGATGGTACTTCATGGAGGGGCTTAGGCACCTGCCCCGGCCCAGTCGCCACTGTGGGGCTGGCGGCCACACGTGCCTGCCTGCCCCTCCACTCGTGACTGTCCACGCTCCACGTCCCTTGCCCGCCACCACACTCCCGCGACGGCCACGCTCTCACCCTTCAGGTGGTACTTCTCCTCCGCAGGGCTCCATTCTACACGGCTGCACCAAAACTCAGCCACAGCCCTGACCACGTGCCAGCCACCAGCCTCTCGGAAGAGCTCCAAGTCCTGAGGGGAGGGCCACGTCAGAGGCCACGGCGCCTGTGATTCGAGCTCCCACCGGTGACTGCACTTCTCGTCAAGGCCCGCCCTTCTGAGCGCCCAGGAGTGCAGGCCTGGCTCCGAGATGCTCCACAGGGCTAGACCCAGACAGGCAGTCGTGCAGCGTGGAGGGTGGCCCTGGGGGGCGCAGTGGCCCGTCACCTGGGTGGTGTGGTAGTACAGCTGGAAGGCCAGCACCACGGCCCCGTTGACGTGGATCTCCTGGGTCCCGTAGATGGCTTCAGGGCAGACCTCCAGGCCAGAGCCCGCGCTCTCCCAGGCAAACTTGGCTCCCTGGGGGTTGGGGGATGGAGCAGATGACTGCGTTCCTGGGGGCCAGGGGTAGCCTGCCCCTTTCCCCTCGCTGCCAGCCTTCAGCCATGGAGGGCAGACAGAGGCAGGGCTGTTGTGGGGCCCTGAGGGCTCTGAGTGCCTACGGTGTCCCTGCTGTGGGCCAGCTTGCTTCCGCCTGGCATCTACTGTGTCCCTGCCCCGGGGCAGGGCAGCGAGGGGAGCCATGGGGCTGTTGTTCCCACTTGCGCAGTACAGGCTGGGGGAGGGATCCAGGACGTCCGGGTCCCGCCCACAGGGGGGCCTGGGGCTCGGGGCTCGGGCCTGGGAGGGCTGTGAGGCCTCAGGCCCTTTGGGGGCCCCTTACCTGGTAGCCCAGGCTCCGAGCATTGGCCAGGGCCCCGCCGAGCGTCCGGATGCGGTACTGCAGGAGAGCCTTGGCGGCCTCAGGCTGGAGCAGCAGGAGGCCGGGGAGCACCCAGAGGTCCTGGAGCACAGCCACGGAGGAGCCCCGGTCTCTCCCCGCAGCCACACCCAGCTTCCTCCTGCAGCGCGCCCCTGGGTCTGTCCCGCCAACCCCACGGCCGCATCCCCCAAAGACACTCCTCAGACCCGGTGGGCACCGCGAGTCTGGGTGTGGGGAGCGGACGGAGGGCCCCGCGGTCACCTGGTCCTGGCTGCCTCACCTTCCTCCACCCTCCCTCCCCTCAGCAGCCCCAGGGCTCTTTCCAGAGCACACTGCGGGCCGTGCGCTTCCCCAGGTAGAGTCTCCGCGGCCTCCGCGGCCTCCTCGGCCTCTCCACAGTGACTCCTTCCCCAGAGGGGAGCACCCCCCGCCCCGGCCAGGTGTCCTGCAGCTGCGTAGCTCTGGGCCCCCGCACTTTCTGGTCTGAGCCCCCCTCCTTCTGCGCCTCTGCTGCCCCAGCAGGCCTCCCGAGCCGCAGCCCCACCCGGGCAGAGGCCCGCAGCGCGTGGATGGGGCGGCGCACCTGGTCCCAGAAGACATGGCCCCAGTAGCACTCGCCACGGCTCCCGTTGGAGAGGCCCCCGGGGCTGAGGCCGTGGCAGCCTCGTCCTGGGGCCCCGGGCTGGGGCAGGGCGCTGAGCAGGTAGTAGAGGGCGCCACGCAGGGCCTGGCGCAGGGCGAGTGGCCCTTCTACATCCAGGCCACAGTCCGCCCAGAGCTGGGCCCAGGCCTGGGCGTGGGCCGTGTAGAGCGCGTGCCTGGCCTGCAGCTGCAGGGCCTCTGTGAGGCAGGCCTGGGCCTCAGCCTGGCTGCCACCCACCACCGTCAGGAACTCCCACGTCGCGTCCTCCTGCCCTTCTCCGAGGGTCAAGGCGGGGGGCACCGGCGTCCACAGCATGTGCACCTCCTGCCGCGCACCCCCAGGCTGCTCGGGGGTGAGGGTGCGCCCGCACAGGTACCTGCGGGAGGGCAGCTGTGAATCAGGGACCAGCCTCTCCTCTGGCCGCCCAGCCGGGCCCCGGCCCCTCCTCACCGGGCTCCCTGGAAGTCAGGACCCAGATGCAGGTCCAGGTCCGGACTTTCTGGGGAGAAGGCTGACTGCAGCCGCACTGTGACGGGCCAGCTCCTCTTGGCCAGGCGGGTGATGGACACACTGAAGGCCAGGACATGAGGCAGTGTGCGGTGGGCATAGATCCGCTGGGAGGCGCGGAAGCTGGGGCCCTCCAGGGTGTGCAGGAAGGAGCCTGGGAAAGGGTGGAGAGGAAGACGGGGCAATCCTCACACCCGCCTGGGGCCACCGAGGACAGTTCCAAACCGCCGGCCTTTGTGGGCTGGGAATGAGGTCCCCCTCCCCCTTCAGTGAGGGAGCCCCTCCAAGCCCCAGCTGTCCTGTTAGGGAAGCAGCAGCTGCATGGGGGCTGCCGGGCTCCGGCTCGCTTGGGAGGCCCGCCGGCTGGAAGCCTCCCAGAGCCTCCTTTTCGGGATGCTGGCATCCTGAGTGAGGAGGCGCTGGGATGGGGCCCCTGTCTGGCCTTCTGCTCCCTGGGAACAGTGGCGGGGGTGGGGGTGGGGCGGGGGCGGCGGGGGGCAGGCGGGGGCTACCTGTGTTGGTGTCCAGAGCGTAGGTCTTGGTTAGCTGCTCTCCCGTCCCTGCAGGGGCCTCCAGCTGGACATTGATGGGGCTGGGCAGAACGGCCCGGTGGGTATCCCCCAAAGCCCCATTGTACACACCGCTCACATGCAGGGTCTCATGATACACGCGTGTGCCCAAGTATGCGTTGGTCACGGTGGCCAAGAGCCGGGGGTCACTGGGCAGAGAATGGGCAGTGAATCTGGTGGCGTCCTTGCCAGCATCCTCCATGGAAAGGGTGACTCCGCGGAGGGGCCTGCAAAAGCGGGGGTCAGAGGCCCCACAATGGGCTGGGCCTCTGTTTTCTGTAACTCCCAAAGCTCTCCTTGGAACTTGAATAATGCCCCCAGAGGTGGAGGGAGAGGCGTGTGCCCACCTGGGTGGCCCCGATTTTCTCAGGCCGCCCCAGGAAACACCCTCCCCCAGAAGATGCTCACCCCCACCCCCCCACTATTGATCCAGGCACCCAACGGAGGCCCCAGCTCCCACCTCAGGGCCGCACCCCAACGGACCGGTCCTGCTGGCAGGAAGGGCGGAGCCTCAGCCCGCGGGCCTCACCCTCCTGGAGCCCAGTCAGTACAGGGCGGGGTGCGGCCAGCAGCTGGGGAAGGGGACGGGCAGGCGGGCCAGAGGCCCCGTCTCTGGGTCCGCAGTCCTGCCGCGTCCCTCGGCTCCAGCGGGCGCTGCCGCTCAGGCGCAGGAGGAGAAGCAGCCAGCGGTGCCCGTGCCCCCGGAAGGCCCCGCGCTCCCCGCCCCAGGGCCGCGCGGGGCGGGCCAGACGCGCGTCCCCACCCCCGGGCGTGCGCGAGGAGGGGGCGAAGGGCGAGCCGGGCGCCTCTGGCGGCCCAGCCTGCGAGGCCGGGCGGAGAGAGGCCCAGCTCCAGCTGCGCGCTGAGGCTTCTCCAGGGAGGCTCTGACCGGGCTTTTGCCGGTCCCCCTCTCCGGCGGCCGGTCCCCCTCTCCGGCGGCCGGTTCCTTCCTCTCTCCCTGCCCGCCCTCCCGCAGGAGCGGTGGGGCCGGAGCTCTCCTCTGGAGTCCCGCTTCCTTTGTCCCCACCCCACTGGCTGGCTCTGCGCCTCAGTCTCCATCTTCTCCATGTGCCTCCCTGCCTCTGGAAGCTCCTGAGCTTCCTGGGCCTGTCTGGACCTTGTCTCTCTAACCCCGGCCTGACCCAAATGACTGTGCTGGGACCACTGGCCCAACCAGACAGTCAGATTTAGCCTGTGCCTGAAACCTGGCCTTCCTACTTTCCAGCCCACAAGCAATGGTGACCTCACCATCCCGCACCCAGGCCCCTCCATCCCCACTCCCAGGGCCCCCACCAGGCCCCCTTCCCGGCTCTCCCCATCCACAGGCGCCGCCTCCTCGCAGACCAGGCCACCCTCCTGGGTCGGTGCAGGCCTGCTGTGGCCCCACAGCTCTTGCGAGCAGAGCCACAGCCAGCCTGAGAGTGCTTAGGGTGTGCTCAAAGCCTGCAGCGGAGCCCACTTTACTGGCAGGAGAGCCGCCCAGGCCCTCCCCTCCGCCCCCCGCAACAGCTGCTACCTGGCTTCCCTGCTGCTTCTGCACCATCCCAAGCAGGCTCCCTAGTGTGGACTCAGTGTGTCCCCCCCACATCCATCGGTTGACTTCTGATCCCCACTGTGATGGTGTTTGTGGGTGGGGCCTTTGGTACATAGTTAGGTCAAGAGCAGTTAAGAGTAGGATTTGTGCCTTTATAAAGAAGAGATTTGGAGTAAACTCCGGGAGTTAGCAAAGCTGCAACTCCTGGTGCGCTGCAGTCCATGGGCTCTCAAAGAGCTGGACACAACTGAGCGCCTGAACTGAACTGAACTGAACTGAAGAGGAGGCCTTAGAGCTCCCTCCTACTCTGTGAGGACACGGCTGGAAGACAGCCATCTGCACCAAGAGGGTCCTCATCAGAGGCCGAATTGACTGGCACCTTGACCTTGGACATCCCAGCCTCCAGAACTGTGAGAAATACACTTCTGTTGTTGGTCAGCTACCTGCTCTGTGGTGTTTCGTTAACAGCAGGCCAAGCTGCTGTGGGGCCTTTACACTTGCTGTCCCACTGCCTTTTCCTCAAGACATCCTTAGGCTGACCCTCACTTCCTTCCATTTTCAAGTGCCCTGTCTTCCCTAGCTTGCCCCAGACCCCTTACAGGTTAGAGAAAACCCTTGGCTCCATCCCCCACGCCTTCTTTTCCTCCCTCCACAGCATTTATCAGCTGCCTAGAATGCCAGCTCCAGGAGGGCAAGGATACTTTGTCTGTTTTGTGGAATGAATAACTGGATTTGAAAATGGGTTATGGAAGGAAGTCTGGGGGACATGAAGGGACCCAGAAGGCCCTTCTGACTAGGGCCTCAGAAGCTGGCGGAGTCCAGCAGCTTTGAGCAGAGAAGACTTGAAGATTCAGGCTGTCTGCTGCTGTCCCTGCCGGTCAAGGCCAAGCCTCCCATCAGAGCTTCCAGAATCCAGCTGTTTCCCCCAGCTCACCCTGGAAATGGGGGCTGTGGCTCTGCCCCATTCAGATGGGCTGGGGAACAAAGGCGAGGGCGTGAGCACCCGTGAGGATGCCTGGCTAAGTGCAGCAGAGAATGACAGGCCTGAATCCCAAGGAGAATTTATTGTCAGCACACGGGGCTCACACCACCTGAGTCTCCCACCTGCCTGCCCCGGGCCCCTCAGGCTCAAGGGTTGCCCAGAGCAGAGAGCACCATCCTCTCGCCCTTGAAATGGGGAGGTCTGCTCTGTAGGGCTGACCAGATCCCTCCCTAGTCCTGGCCTTCAGGACCTCAAAGGGCACTGATGGCCACCTCGGGGGGCTGGGGGTGGACGTCCAGCGCCGAGTGCGTGATGACTAGTCTCGGGTTTGCTGTCTCCACAGCTCGCAGCTCCTGCAGCGACTGCTCACTCAGCTCCACAGAGGTCAGCCTGCAGCAGTGCGCAGAGAATGGCAACGGGGCTGGTGAGGGAGGGGGCCTGCGGGTGCAGTGCTGGGGAGCAGCGGCAGGGGCAGTGCTGGGCTGTGCCAAGGGCACGCGGTCACAGGAGGTGGCCCGTCGGGGACTGTCAGAGGGAGGGGAAGGGGCAGGGGCTGGGGGCCAGAGCCTTCAGGGCGCCAAGGGGGGCTTAGGGCCGCCGGTCCAGATTATGGGCACGGGCGGCTGGCAGTGGGCATTTGAGCTAGTGGCGCGGTCCAGGCCCGGGGCCAGAGCCAGGGAGTTAGAGGGTGGGGCTCCAGGGCCTGAGTTACAGTGGGGTTGCCTCAGGAGGGCCCTGGGAGAGATTCCTCTTCAAGATGTGGGGGAAGCCCCGGCACCCACCCCAGCCCAAGGCTGAGAGGCTGCGTTCTCAGCACCCTTCCCAGCCCTGTCTCCACCTGAGGGTTTGCAGGCGGCATCCTGGGCACTTTAGGGTGGTGTACAAGCAGGTCACCACAGGTCCTGACAGCTGGCAGCCACTGAGATCCAGGGTGGTCAGTGCTGGGATCTGCTGGAGCTTGCCAACCATGTACTGGAGTGCTTCCTGCAGGCCTGGCTGCTGAACCCTAGGGGAGGGCTGACCTTAGGAGCTGCTGTGGGAGCCCTGGTCCCTCCCTCGGTCCCTCCCGGGCTGCTCCTCACCTGAGTGTCTGCACGCGGCACTGAGGTGAGGCCAGGCCCTCGCTCAGCACACGCAGGCCGGCCTCGCTGAGCCCATTGTGGAAGAGGCCCAGCTCTGCCAGGGCTGGGGCCTCCCTCAGGGCCTCCGAGAGATCTCTGCAGACCGAGTCAGAGAGTTTGCAGCGGGACAGCCTGTGGTCAAGAAGCACACGAGTCCGCAGTGGGCGAGCTGCCTGCTCCCGGGGGGCTGAGGTTCGGTCCGCAGACTTGTTGGCTCCACACCCGCCTCCCTGGGCCCCACAGAGCGCTCCCGCGCAGTTGCCACCCGCGTCCACACCTCGTGAGCACTCGCTGGACGGCACCCCCTTGTCTCTTAGGACATTCTCCATGAGCTTGCTCTCAACGTGTCTAACTCCACATAGTTATCCAGCCAGTACAGGGGACCGAGCTTATTCAGTCCCTAACAGTTGGGCAGTGTGTCATTTCTGCCTTTTTTTTTACCATTATAAATAATGCTGTGATGGGCGTCTCCATGCAGTTAGTTTGGCAGAATTGATGGGCTCCTGATGTTTATGCCAAGTTAAGTTACCATGTCAGCATTGACACGTGACTGTATTTAAGTCACCATACCTAATCAGTACTAATTAGTATAGTGTATCTTACTCTCTGCTTACTTGGTGGTAGTGAAGAGTAATTGAAAAGATTACATACTAGCTACTGCCTCAGTAATTCTCACATCACCCTTCTGAGGTGGAAGCTACAGGCTCCATTCCCCGGGAGAAGACTGAAGCTCAGACAGACTGGCCTGCCAAGGGCAAAGAGGCAGGCAGACTGGCCTCAGAGCCTGCGCCCTGAACACCTTCCACAACTCTTCTGAGATCCAGAAGGACCACCCAGCAGTATCCAGTAGCTCTTAGCAGCCTTCCCGGGGAAGGGAAATGACAGTCTGGCCTTTATCCCTCTTCCAGAAGCTCAGCGTACTCTGTTCCCCGCTCACACAGGGGCCAAACCCTCTGTTTTAACTAGCACCCAAGCGCTTCCCTCCTCTATCCTGTGTGGGCAGAGCCTGCTGATCCTGCCAGGGGACCATAGGCTCTCAGCCTGTCTCAGCACCCCCTCGGTCAGCCATCCCCAGACAGGGCTATACCTCTGCCCCTGCCCAGGGTATCCTGCTCTGTGTCCTTTCCAGGGGAAGGACTGGGATTTGTTCACTTACGTCAGGCTGTTCAGACCACACTGTCGGTCGATCATGGCCTCACAGAGTGGGCGCAGGGGGGAGCCTGGGGGTTTTCTCGTGGTGGCTCGAGAGCTATGAAGAGAAAAGAAGGTGAAGGTCCCTGCCCCTTCCAGCCCCTCAGTCCTGAGAAGGTCTCCCTCCTCCAGTTCCGAGACATTGGAGCTGCTTCTGCCCTTACCCTCAAGCTGGGCCAGGACCCCCTCCCTCTTCATCCCGAACCCAGAGTGAAACCACTTCTCTGTGACCTCATCCACCTCCCCACTGAAGCTGTCTGTGTGAGTCCCGTGGGACAGGCGGGTCCGTCCTGGCATCCGCAGTGGGCGTCCCCAGCCCCACCCCCTGTCAACATCCTGACGGTCATTGTCCCAACAGATGCTGAGCACCTCAGTCAGGTGCTGGGTTGGAATCAAGTGCACAGAAACGATGGCACGAGCTTTGCCCAGAAGGCGAGGGTCTGGCGGAGGAGAGGGGTACGGGCAGATGTCATGGCACACAGTAGTCAGTGGGGGCACTTCTGAGGCCAAACGGCTGCAGAGAGGAGAGTTTGGAGAGGCTCTGAGGACAGGCAGTGCCCCGGGTGGAACGAACGGCAGGAGCAAAGGCTCAGAGCACAGTGCGTGTGGCGTATTCCAGAGAGCATTACGAGAAAGCCTCGTGTCGGTGGTGGGAGAGGGAGGTTTGCCTTGGACGTGGATGCTGGGGGGGGGGAACATGGTGAAGGCACCCTGGGGAAGAAGATGGACATTGGGAGCTGCCTTGAGCAGGTAAGAAAGACCAGCCATGAGGTCGTGCCTCTCCTCTGGGGAGCAGGCGTCAGGTCTGGACACGCTCCCCAGGCCCAGGTGGACATAAGACGCTCTGGCACACGTGGCCCACACGGAGGGCCCGCAGAAGAGGGCAGCCCTGCCCTGGAGACTCACGAGCTGCCACCCAGGCTGCCCTGCAGACGCTTCATCAGGCTCCTCTTCTTCCTCTCCTGCGCGGCGGCCAGTCTGCAGCTGACCAGCCGCAGGGCCTGCCCTGCCGGGCAGCACCGCACACAGTAGCTCAGGACGGCCAGGTCCATTCTGCTGAAGCGCACTCGCTCCAGCACCAGCTCAGGGAGGCCGCGGAGGGCCTGGTGCACAAATGCGCCCTCCTGTGTCTCGTACAGGCAGTAGAGCAGCTCCAGAGGGTAGTCGAGCTCCTCGCCCTCCTCCTCCTCTGACTCCTCGGTGCCCTGGGGTGCCGGGATCTCCTCCGTCCCCTCTGGCGCCGCCCTAGGGCCGCCCTGGCCCTGGTCCTGCACCCACCTCAGGACATGCTGCTTCACGCGCTCTGAAGCTGTGCAGCCGAAGTGGCGCTCGATCTCGCACATCCTCTCTGTGTTCAGCAGCCCAAAGAGGAAGCGCGTGGTGAGCTTGAGGTGGCCGCGCAGCTCCGGGTCCCCCTGCAGAAGTGCCTCTATGCCGCCAGCAGCTGCCCTGGGAGCCCCTTCATCCTCCAGCAGGTAGGACAGAGCAGCTAAGAATTCCTGGAAGCTCTGATCAACGAACTGGTACGTGACCTCTGTCTCCAGCACGCCTGGCACCTCCTTCTTGCTGAGAAACTGCGTCTGGACCTTGGCGCCACGGAGCTGCAGGCGCTCCAGGTCCTCCTCCGAGAACCGCGCCCTGCCCCCGAGGACACCGTCACGGGCCAGGCGGCACAGCTTGCGCAGCTCTCTCTGCAGCTGGGCCCCGTCAGCGGCGGGCGCCGATCTCAGGACGCTGGCCACGAAGAGCAAGTACACGGACGTGGTGGTCTTGGAAGCGCGCCACAGGTCCTGGCCGCGCTGGAGCTGCTGGCGCAGCACGGTGCACACGATCCAGCACACGGCGGGCACGAAGCACAGGGAGAAGAGCATCTCGTTCTCCTTCACCGAGCGGTAGGCGTGCTCCGCCTTCCACTCGTCCTGGAAAAACTTGTAGAAGTACTTCTTCCTGTCCTTGTCTGAGAAGCCGCACACCTCCGCGCACTGCGGCGAGCACAGGCGGGCCTGCAGCCTCCCGGGGGCGGCGGCTCTGCTGGTCACTAGCAGGCGCGCCGCGGGCAGCAGCTCCTTGCTCAGCAGGCTCCCCAGCACCCGCGCGCCGCTCGCGGCCTCGTGGGGGTTTCTGCAGGGCGCGGCCTCGGCCGGCTCCGGTGCCAACATTTCGTCTACGCCGTCCAGGATGAACAGCAGCCTCTCGGACTGCGCCAGCATCTGCTGCACCGGCGCCTCGCGGTCGGGGCACTGGTCCAGGATCAGGTCGGCCAGGCTGCACGTGCCCGGTCGCTCCAGCAGCTCGCGGCAAGACAGGAAGAAGGCGAAATCCACGTGGCTGTGGTACAGCTTGCCGGCCGCCCAGTCATACAGGATTTTCCTGGCCGCCATGGTCTTGCCGATGCCCGCCGGGCCCTGCAGCGCCACGGTCAGCCGTCTCTCGCCCTCCTCGTCGCGGTCGAACAGGCGGTTGAAGGTGTGGGTGTCTGAGCGCCGGGCGCGCTCGGCCTCCGGCTCCTCGGCGATGAGCAGCTTGGTGAAGCGCTCGCTGATCTTCACTGAGCGGGCGTCCCGCTCCTTCACCTTGGCGTGCTGCCGCAGCACGTGCTGCCGGTACTTTTTCTTGTACTCTGCGGGGAGGGGGCGCCGGACGGAGGGCAGGGGAACAGGGGTCGGGGGGGCGCTGGGTCAGTGCCGCTCCGGGGCCCGTTGCCCTCCCTGGCGGGCTCCGGCCTCAGTTTCCCCTGTTGCCTCACAACCCCCTCTCCGCGCTCCTCCCCGGGGCCAGCTGTGCAGAACCTCCGAGTGACTGAGGACACCCGAAGTGTCCGGACAGCTCGGGGCCTGCGCTTTCCGCCGAGAGAGACCTACCGGAGACGGAGAGCTGCGCCGGGGAGCTGGGGCCGAGACCTGGAAGGGAGAGCTGCGGTGGGTCCCGCGGACCGGGCGAGGTGCGGAAGGGAGCGTCAGGGGTCGGGGCCCCGGGGCACGCGGATGCTCTTTGGGGGAAGCCAGAGGAACCTGCCCAGGCGGGAGAGGCCGAGGTGAAGCCCCACCTGGCACTCACTCTGCAGCCGACGCTCCTTGAGCCGCGCCGCCACGTCGCGCACGTCTGCCCTCTTCAGGGTTTTCTGGGCCACGTCCAGCGCGCGTTCCGGCCCGTAGAAGTGGACCAGCAGCTCCACGAGGTCCAAGGTGTCTGCGCCCTCCAGCCGCCCCCACGGGATGTTGCGACCGTCCGCCCGCTGGTCCCGCAGTTTGTGGCGGAAGCGCTTCAGGTGCTCTTGGCTCAGGTCTTCCAGTGCGCCCAGGAGCAGCTCGCGGGCCGCGGCAGCGCGGGGCTCCATGCTGCCGGCGGATGCACGCGGTCAGCAGGGGCCCGCGCCCCCGTGACCCCGGCCTCTCGCCGTCGTGTCCGACCGCAGCCCCGGGCGCCCACGAGCAGCAGGGGTTTTGACGCCCCCCCCACCACCCCGCCATCTATCCAGGTGGCTCCAGGCCAACGCTTGAAAGAGCGCTCTGCCGGAAGGGTCGTCCTCTCCTCCGAGGACCGCGACCGAGGACTTTCCTCCGGGGCTTTCCAAGGCTTTCACACCGCCGACCGCATCGCGGTCTGGTGGTGAAATGGACTTACTCCCAGGCGGGCACTGGCCGCCGCTGACCCCAGCGTTAGGGGGCGCCTTCCT
>NW_024070199.1:49297499-49303099 GCF_014754425.2 Oryx dammah
GCCGGCAGTGTGGATGGGCGTGCTGCCGCTTCCCGCTTTCTGCTCATCCCTTCTAGGCATCCATGTCACGTGTCCCAGGTAAGATGTGTCTGTAAGGGCCTGAGTTCTCCCTTTTCCTTGCTTCCCTCCCACTCTCTTCCCCGGGAGCCTGGAGCAGACTCACCACCGGGCCCTCACAGTGCTCCTGAATTCCCAGGACACCCATGGACACTGCACCCTTTAGTGGGGACTAGCCTGAGGGCCTTGCACCAGTCACTGAGACTGAGCTTCTGGTGGGGGACAGACCCTACAGGTACCCTCTGAGGGGATGGAGTCCCCAGCACCTGGAGCCTGGGGTGCAGTGGGGGAAGGATGTGTCTGCAGGGTGCCAGGTGGAGGACCCAGAGAGCTGAAGCCAAGTGACCTTTCAGAAAGCCAGCACTCACCTGGAGCAGGAGGCCTCCAGCTGGTCTGCAGAGTCGACCTCTAGGTCTAGCACTCAGGCGCAGAGGGGGGGATCCGGGAGCCTATCTGGGGTCAAGTACTAGGGGGATTTCCAGCCCTGTCCATACCCCAGACCAAAGTGTTCTAGCTCAGCCAACTCTTTGATGCCCGCCCAACAGCCACCAAGCTCTCAAACTCAGGGACTGTGGCATATGCTTACAACCAGCCTTTAAGAGCTCTGCTTGGTGACCTTTGATTTTTTACTGTTCCTTTATTCAGTTCACGTGCTCTGAGAACCTGCAGGGTGTGGCAGCAAGGCAGGCTGTGAGCAGGAAACAGCAGAGCAAGGTGGGCTGCATGGAGGAGGCAGCCAGCTCAGAACGAGACCTTAAACTTTAAGGCCTCAAGATCAGGGTTAGTTTCTGAAGGTAAGGGAGAGCCAGGGCTTCTAGGTGGAGGGACAGAGGAGGGACTTACATGGTTAGTTTCTGAAGGTAGGGGAGAGCCGGGGCTTCTAGGCGGAGGGACAGAGGAGGGACTTACATGGTTTTTTGGGGAAAGGAAGGCTGTCCCCTGGTAGCTATGAGATAATGGGACCGGGAAGAGCTCTGTGGCCTTCCAGACCTGGCTTGAGGAGGTTGACGGCAAGAGGTTTGAGTGAGCATGTGTCCGTGTGGGACCCGTGAATGTGGCCTCTACTGACAGCGTCTGCCTGTGTGAAACATGTGTGTGTGTGTATGTCTGTGTCTGTCTGTGTGACCGTCTTCATACTGTGTTTGTGTGAATGTATCTGTGGTGGGCTAAATAGTAGTCCCCAAAGAGACCAGATCCTGGTGCCTGGGTCATCCGTCAAAGGGGACTTTGCTGGTGCGATTAGATCAAGAGCTTGAGATGGGTCGTCACAAGTGTCATGGGGATGGAGACAGAGGGGGGTTGGCACAGAAGGCAGTGTGACGCTAGGGTGAGGTGCCAGGCTGCTGGCTTTGAGGACAGAAGAAGGGACCATGAGCCAAGGAGTGCAGGGGACACAGCCCTAGAAGCTGGAGACGCTACTGGGAAAGGAAGACATTCTCCCCCAGAGCCTCCGGAGTGAGTGTGACTGAGCCAGCCCTGACCTCAGCCAAGCGAAGCTTAATTTGGACTTCTGCCCTCCAAACCTGGAGGAGAATGAATGGGTGTTGTTTTCGGCACCCAGGTTTGCGGTAACGGCTCAGGGTTTCCCTGAGCGTGCGTCCCTGTGAGAGGGTCTCTGCAGAAAGAGGGGCTCCAGCATTGTCACAGCCTCTCAGGCTCCACAAGCCACCCCCACGGTCAGTCCTGCTGCCTTCAGGCCTTGGGGGCTGCCCTGGGGAGGGACCCAGAGTTCTGGAGCCTCTGTTCTGCTGCCCTTCCCCAGGAGGAAAGCGTCCACAGAGATGCCCCTTCTACTTATGAGTTTTGTTTCTGTGTGAGACAAATAAAACCCCACCTGTCCCCGAGGAAGTCTGAGGGAGAAGAAAGGGAAGGCTCTGTTTATCCACACTCAGGCCTACCCAAAGTCGCCTCCTCACTCTCTCCTGCTCCCAGCTCCTGCCGTGTGCCCCCCACACAGGCAGCTTCCTGGGCACAGGCAGGGTGGGTGAGGAGAGAGCCTGGAGGAGACACTGTCGGCACACACCCAGCTGGGAGGGGGCCGCTTGTTCCCACAGAACCCCGAGAGGGTGGAGCAGAGCGCCTGCCTGCTGTGCTGAAGCAGCCCCCTCGGGCCAGGCCCAGAGCAGGGACAAGACCCTCCTTCCATACCGCAGTGTGGGCAGTATCCAGCAAAGCAGAGGAGTGGGCGGGTTCTCCTTGGAGTTGAGTCCTGGAGACAAGCCCTGAGCTGCCAGAGGGACCACTGTGAGCCCTCTCAGCCCATCTGACATGCTGGGATTCTGCAGAGGGGCTTTGCCGGGGAAAGCAACAGCCTAGACCACAAAAGCAGATGGTTTAGAGCTCAGCTGTGGACAGAATCTGGCCCCACACAACTGTTGGGCCTCTCGGGGCCCCTGCCACAGCCCTAGTCCTGAAGGCCTATGTGGCCCCAACCGGCCCCCTTCCTGGTCCCCTGCTTGAGCCCCTTCCTGACCCCTTCCCTGATTTCCTTTAGGGAATCAATCCTAAAGGAAATCAATCCTGAATATTCACTGGAAGGACTGATACTGAGGCTGAAGCTCCAATATTTTTGCCACCTGATGTGAAGAACTGACTCATTGGAAAAGACCCTGATGCTGGGAAAGATTGAAGGCAGGAGAAGGGGATGGCAGAGGATGAGATGGCTGGATGGCATCACCGACTCAATGGACATGAGTTTGAGCAAGCTCCGGGAGTTGATGATGGACAGGGAGGCCTGGCGTGCTGCAGTCCATGGGGTCGCAAAGAGTCGGACACGACGGAGCAGCTGAACTGACTGACCTCCTCCTGGGAGGCCTCACAGAGCTGCTGCACAGACACACGTCACACACAGGCCACGGCTGTCTCTTCTAACTGCACGTTCACTCGTTCCTCTTCACAGTACGAATTCTAGAAAGCAGGTTCTCTGCAGATGAACCATCTTCCTTTCATTGTTTCCGACGGACTACCTGGGATCAAACCCTGGCCCCACAATCCAGCAGCTGGATGACCTTGGACAAGTTACTTAACCTCTGGGCCTCCATCTCCTCTGCAGAATGGCATGGTGCTGGCACTTCAGTGTCAAGGGCTGAGAGGGCCAAGCTGTACGGAATGTGTCTGCCACATTCTAGGTGTGTGATTATCATCACTTACGTTCTGTGGATGACCTCTCACCATGGAGTTATGTTTCCTGGGGTCACCAAGAATGTCCATATCTCTAAGCTCCAGTCCTGATTCCACTTCACTGCTCCCCAGCACTTAACAGCTGACCGTGAACTTGTCCTCAAAATGGCCTTTTCCTCTTGTCAAAGGCAGAAAGACAGCCGTGGGGCCCAGGCAGCGTCTGCCACAGCCGGCCTGCGGGGGGACCCTGGGGCCTGTGCTGTGAGGGTGCCAAGGTCGGCTTATCTCCTGAGATGGACTCTCCCTCAGTGGACTCTGTGCCCCCATAAACTCTCAGCACCTGCTGATAACAGCCCTGGAAGAGTCTTTGATAACAGGAACCAAGGTTTCCGGGAATCTTTGCCACGATGTGAGATGTGGAAGGAGGGGTATGAGGAGGAGAAGGAGGGGAGGAGAAGGGGATGACAGAGGATGAGGTGGTTGGATGGCATCACCAACTCGGTGGACATGAGTTTGAGCAAGCTCCGGGAGTTGGTGATGGACAGGGAGGTCTGGCGTGCTGCAGTCCATGGGGTCGCAAGGAGTCAGACACGACTGAGCGACTGAACTGAATAAAGGGAGGTTGGGTATTGTCACTCTGCTTATTTAACTTACAGGCAGAGCACATCATGAGAAATGCTGGGCTGGATGAGTTATAAGCTGGAATCAAGTTTGCTGGGAGAAATATCAGTAACCTCAGATATGTGGATGACACTACTCTACTGGCAGAAAGTGAAAAGGAACTAAAGAGCCTCTTGGTGACATTGAGGGAGGAGAGTGAAAAAGCTGGCTTAAAACTCAACATTCAAAAACTAAGATCATGGCATCAAAGCAGGTGTCACTCACGGGGCCGCTCCCAGCTGGAGGAGGTATGGGCCACATTTCCAGCCTAAAGTCCATCACCAAAGATTGTTCTCCCAAGACCTGTGGTCTGACCACAGCATGCCCTGACCTTGAGAGTATTCCAGGGATCAGCATGGCTCAAGTCTAGCGAATTTCCATCAAAATCCAGCAGCTGGTGGTGCTGGTGCTGCTGTTCCTGGCTCAGGAGAGGATGGTTTCAGTTCAAGGTGCAGCAGACAATTGGATTTAGGTCCGAAGTCCCTACAGATCCCAACAGAACTCTCCTGAAGCTGGACAGCCTCACAGCTCAGGCTCACAGCCACATCCAGAATCATCAGGGTGGTGCTTGGGGCCTCCAAACACAGTGTCCCTCTGGGCTTCAGCTCCTCCAAGGGCCCCGTCACAGCAGGATTTTCCTTGAAGAGACCCCCGGAGCCTCTCCCTCTGCCTGAAGTCCGGTGCTCAGGGCAGAGGCTGACAGTCCTGTCTCCTCTCTCTGTGCCCCCTACCCGCTGTCCGCACGCATCGCTCCCTCTCTCCTCCCGGCCCCTGTGGTCCGCCAGCACTGTAACAGCCATGTCGCTCCGGGGATCACAGACGGACCAGAGGAGGCAGACCCTGCCAGCTGCGGGCCCAAGACCCAAGCTGCCTTCTCCTGCACCCTCGTGATCGGTTCAGTGCCGCCCTGTGCGGTCTGAGTGCCCGAGACAACCATGGCACAGCGTCTCGGCCAATTAGAGGGGAGAGGAAGCTGCCCGGCGAGTGGTGGGGAGCCAAGTGCTGCTGGTGGGGAGAGCAGACGAGCTGGCGCAGGCTTTGGTCTGCCCCTCCCAGCCCCGTGTCCTGTGTGGCCGTGGGCACAGGGCCTGGAGGTCAGGAGTGATGCTCTTGCGAGGATGGAAACAGCTCTCTGAGAGCAGAGGACCAGGAGGAGAGAAGGAGCCTGGCTGGGGGACGCCCAGCTCCGAGCCTGCCTCCCGAGCCCTTGCTGGGTGGGAGCCCCTCCCCTGTGGGTTTTGGTCCCACGTGGCCCCAGGCAGCGTCCCTGATGCTCAGAGACCCACCTCCGAGGCAGTTCCTGCTCAGACTCCTTTCTGACGCCTGTGTCCCAAGCAAGGCCCTCCGCTGCTTTGTCTCCCGTAAAGAGCAGACCCAGCCCCCTGAACCCTGGTACAGTGCCTAGGAATGCCCTCTTCTTCTCCCCCAGAGCAGACAGGAGGCTCCTTCCCCAGGATCCTGCTGGCCAAATACTTCACCCTTGGGAACCTTAGCTATGCAGAGAAGCCAAGGAGAGGGGCTTACAGGGATCTTTAAGACAAGTCAAACGAGTATTGTTCACCCTTCAGAAGGAAGGGAATCCACGCTACAGTGTGGATGGACCTTGAGGACGTGATGCTCAGAGGAGTAAGCCAGTCACCAAACAACGTGTCCTGTCTGACTCCACTCACACAAGGACCCTGGAGGGGCCAGACTGACTGACACAGGAGGTAGACAGTGGGCCAGGGGCTGCAGGAGGGCAGCGGAGGGGAGTGAGTGTTTCC
>NW_024070199.1:49303499-49325659 GCF_014754425.2 Oryx dammah
GAAGGGCTGCTGGCAGGACCTTGGCACCTGCAGTGCCGCCCGGGGAGCACCAGGGCCCTAAAGTCTGATCAGGCTTGAGGGGCTGCTGAGTGCCCGCCCCATGACCTCCTCCCTCTGCGAACTGGGCTTGTAAGAACACTGAGATCCCCTGGTTGTCTTGCTGCAGCTGTGGGGGCCTCCCACCATCATGGAGTCCAGGCCTTTGGCCACAGCCCCACTTCCGAGGAGGGAAGGGCAGCCCCTTCTCTGACAGACCCCCAGGTTCGTGCTGGTCTCTGCTTGTGTGTGTTGGGGGGGGTGTCTTGCTCCTCAGCCCCTCCATAGGTGGGGCTTGGTGGAGGATCGTGGATGAGGTTCTGCTTCCCAAGGTGGTCTGGATTCATCAGGTGGATGAGGGCACCATCCGGATTCTTGGGAGGCTCAGGGAGGACCGGATGGCTGGCAAGCGTCCTCAGCCAGGGGGCACAGAGACGGGGCTGCCCTCTGCATGAAGCTCTTCTTTGGGAGGGGGTCCCTGAGAGTCCCTGTTGTCTTGCAGGGCTGGGGACTCTCCTGGCCGCGAAGGCCACAGAGGGACGGGAACAGGGAAGCCCCTGGGGCCTTGCTGATGCAGTGGGGAGCCCCTCGCAGGCTCCAGCTCCTCTCGCAGATCAGCGAGGGGCCTTTGTCCCTGACCCCCGCCCCTGCCCGTGGCTCACCCCCACCCGGCACACACACCTGTGAGCCCCTCCTCTCCCTGGGCAAGGCCCGCAGCGCAGCTCTCGTGTGGGCACGCAGAGTGGGTGCAGCGCATCACTGGCTTCCTCCACCTCCTGCTCAGATGTCCCTCCCCAGAGGCCTCCAACCACCTGCCTAAACAGCCTCCCTCCGCTCCCCTCCTCTCATCCTTGACCAGGGGTCCACAGGCGGTGAAGTCTGGGGGCCGGGGGGTCCTGTGCACAGCATAATTCCTAGTTCTGCCGCTCACTGGCCACTGCGTGAGCCTAGAAATGCTCTTGACATTCCTGTGGCCAGTTTCCTTCATCAGCTTCATCTGAACTTCTTGGGATTGTGAGCTTAAAGGGAGGGAATACAAGTAAAAATGGCTTAAAGCCCCTAGCTCACATCACATACAGTAACTCAAAGTGAACCAAACAGCTAAATTTAAGAGTTAAAACTATAGAACATGGGAGAAGATTTCATGATCCTGAATTTGACAATGAATTCTTAGATAATGACAGCAAAAGCATCAGCAATAAAATTTTTTTTTACTTCATCAAAATTAAAAACTTCTATGCACCAAAGGACACTATCAAGAGAGTGAAAAGATACCCACAGAATGGGAGAAAGTATTTGCAAATCATATATCTGATAAGAGATTAATACCTGGGATATATAAAGAGTTCCTATTGCTCTTTAAATTAAAAAACCCCCAACAGTCCAATTAAAAAATGGGCAAGGATTCGAATAATAAACATTTCTCCAAAGAAGGTGTACCAGTGATCAATAATCACACGAAAAGGTGCCCCAAGTCACCAGTCACTGGAGAAGGCAATGGCACCCACTCCAGTCCTCTTGCCTGGAAAATTCCATGGACGGAGGAGCCTGGTAGGCTACAGTTCATGGGGTCGCGAAGAGTCGGACACGACTGAGCGACTTCACTTCACTTCACTTCACTTCACTTCACTTCACTTCATTAGTCATTGGAAAAATGCAATTGAAAACCACAATTAGATATCACTTCACAGCTACTAGAATGACTTCCAGTTTTTAAAAAAAGAGAATGGAAAAAATCCCAAGTGTTGTCGAGGATGTGGACAAATTTGAATCCTTGTGCATTGCTGGTGGGAATTGAAAATAGAGCACCAACTGTGGGGAATGGTTTGGTTGTTTCTCCAAAGACTCAAAAGAGTTGAAAACAAGGACTTGGATGGATACTTGTACACAGATGTTCTTAACAGCGTCATTCACAATTGCCAAGAGATAGAAACAAACCAAGGGTCCATCAATAGATGAATAGATAAAATGTGACGGGTAATACAATGCACTCTTATTCAGCCACACAGTGGAATGAAATTCTGACATAGGCTATGACAGGATAAAGCTTGAAAACATGCTCAGTGCAGTAAGCCAGACACCAGAGGACAAATACTGTACGGTTCCCCTTACACGAAGTGAACAGAACAGATAAATTCCTCCACACAGAAAGTAGCCTGGAGAAGTTACAGGGACTGGGTCGGGGAGGGAATGGCGATGGGTGATGAACGGGTTTGGGAACAGTTCTGGCTGTAACACGATGTCGTGAATGTAATTAATGCCACTGAATCTTACACTTCACAGTGGTTAAAATGAAACACTTTGCATTAGGTATATTTTACCACAATAAACAGAAGCGCCTGCCCCACAGCCCCTGAATATGTGGTGTGGAGAGGCAGGAACAAAATCTCCTGCCTGGAAGGTGCCTGCACCCTTGCTGAGGGGACAGAGAATAAACAGGACAGATCAGTAAGCTACACACGAACTAAACAGCGCCAAGGGCAGAGCGGAGCAGAGAGCAGACAGGAGTGGGCTCACAGGTGGGCGTGGGGGGCGCCGCCGGCGGTGCGGGGGGCGCCCTGGCCCGGGGACAGCTGTGCTGAGGTCCGCGGGCGCCGGCCTCTTCAGGACACAGGCGGCTTGCAGGGGAGGAGGTCTGAGGCCTGCCGTCGGGGAGGGGCTGCTGCCGGGACTGGGGGCCAGGAGGGCGGGGGCCCTCTCCGCACAGCTGACAGAGCCGCGGGGGCGCGCCGAGGCAAGGGGAGGCCTCCGCTCCAGTTCTCTCCCCTGGACTCCACCCCCCAGGACTGCCGAGCCACGAATTCCAGTCTTCCAGAGTCCCTTGTCCCTTGAGTCCACGGGCTCATAGGCCACGGCAGCCACGTGGTCACTACGAACACCCTGGACCTGCTCTCTCCAAGGTTCTCACTTGAATAAAGTCTAGCTGATGCTGAAGCTGAAACTCCAGTACTGTGGCCACCTCATGCGAAGAGTTGACTCATTGGAAAAGACTGATGCTGGGAGGGATTGGGGGCAGGAGGAGAAGGGGACGACCGAGGATGAGATGGCTGGATGGCGTCACGGACTCGATGGATGTGGGTTTGGGTAGACTCCGGGAGTTGGTGATGGACAGGGAGGCCTGGCGTGCTGCGATTCACAGGGTTGCAAAGTCAGACACGACTGAGCGACTGAACTGAACTGAACTGAAGTAAGAAAATGTTCAAGACAAATTAAAAAAGATGAGAAAACTCCATAATGAAAACGGTTTGCCAAGGGGGAACAGCAGTCAAAAGAAGGAACTCCCAACACCAAACCCAGAAACATTCAGGCAACAAAATGAAGTACAGTAGTATCGATTGAAACCCAAAGTGCGAGACGAGTACGCACGAGGCCACACCGATCTGGACTGTGCCCTCGACGTGGCGCGATGAGAAGGGCACTCTGCCTCTGTTGCCGTGCTCCCAAACCTCATAACCCTGAGAACCCTGAGAACAGCAGCAGGCAAATGCCAACAGAGGGGCTCCCGGAGACACACCCAAACAGTTCTCAAACCCTGTCCACTTCATCAAAGACAAGGGAGGTCTGAGACTGGCCACAGCCCAGAGGAGACTGCGGGGAAGAGAGGGCTGTCATGTGGGGCCCCGGGGCGTCAGAGAGAGAGTGAAGAAATACGAAGGAGCTACGGACTTGACTTAACAGTGGTGTATCAATACTGGGGCTTCCCAGGAGGCTCATGGGTAAAGAATCCACCTGCAGGCAGGACACCACGTTTGATTCTTGGGTGGGAAAGATCCCCTGGAGGGCATGGCAACCCACTCCACTGTTCTTGCCTGGAGAATCCCGTGGACAGAGGAGCCTGGTGGGCTGCCGTCTACAGGGTCACAGAGTTCGACAGGACTGAAACACCTGAGTACTTGGCAATATTGGTTCATTGATTGAGGCAAAACGTAGCATACAGTTGTATTAGCTGAAATTCTCCAGAGAAACGGAACGAACAGGATGTAGATGGAGACTTATTACAAGGGTTGGCTCACATGATCATAGAGGCTGAGAAGGCCCGAGACCTGTAGCTGGCGAGCTGGGCTCAGGATGCCTGTCAGTCAGCTCCGTCCTGAGAAACGCAGGCTTGAAACCCTGCAAGAGGCGAGAGCTAATGTTCCAGCTGAGTCCGAGGCGAGAAGAGAGCATGTCCCAGAGGAGGCAGTCGGGCAGGAGGAGCCCTCACTCGTGGGAGGGCCAACTTTCTGTTCTGTTCAGTCCTCCGATTGGGTGAGGCCCACCCACATTTTGGAGGGCCAACTGCTTTACCTAGTCCCAACTCTGGACGCTAATCTCCCCCAGAAACACCCTTACAGATGCACCCAGAACAATGTTGGACCAGATATGGAGCATCACGGCCCAGCCAAGCCGAAACATGGAACCAACCACCAAACCAACAGGACTGTGACAAGGCCCTGTTGCTGGGCACCAGCATTTGTCTGTGAGCACGTCCAGTGTGAAGAGGGTAGCAGCTGAGTTTCAGAGGAGGGGTGTGCAAAGCGGCGTTTGGGGGCAGAAATCGGGCAGCAGGCCTCTCACAGAATCTCTGCCGGTGACCCTCGGTTCCAGTTCGTCTTGCTAACCCTAAAAAGTACTCAGTGGAGGTGCGTATTTGTAGATTAAGGGAGTGGGGGGTGAGTTTTGTAACCTGGGTGAGATTTCTAACCTCTCTGGAAATGGTCTTTAGTTTTCAGTGGTTATGAAGCATAAAGCTTGCGTATGACATGAAAATACTTCTCACACTTGGCTGTGCATCAGAAAGCCTTGGGCAGGGGACGTCTTGTAACAGATGACCAGGACCATCCAGAGCTCCCGATAGCTCTAACAAGGTCCAGGTGATGCTGCTGCTCTGGCCTAGAGAGCGTACTTTGAGAAGCTGTATTTTATGAGCTGAAAGCAGATTTCCAATGCAATAAACAGAAGATGCAAACGCTTGCACCCGTGTGCGTCTGTCTGGGTCCTTGAGGCCTAGAATGTCTGCTGCAGAGCAGGGCTGTGCCCCATGGGCAGTGCCTCTCCTCCTCAAGAGCGTCTGTGGTTCCGAGTGTGGCCACAGGGTGGTGCCATGAGTCCACAGTCTGCCCCAGACCTTCCGGTGGCCCTTGGTGGCATGGTGTGCACGGTGGCTGATCTCCCTGCCCTGGGGGGCAGTAGGGACGGGTCTAGGGCCTAGATCCAGCTCAGACCCGGATCCACAGACATGTGCTGAGGGTGAAGAAGGGGTCCTCTGTCCACAGAGCCCTGAGAGGCTTTCCTGACGCCACCCCTGCCCAGGACAGGCCAGAACGGGCCTGGCTGGCCTCAGCCCTGGGCTGTGCTCCCTCTGCGGCTTGGTTTGTCCAGCTCTCGCAGGGGATCCTTGTCCCCACCCTGCACCCCTCAGGGCCCTTTACTTCCTTGTTCAAAGTGACCCCCACTTGGCCACCACTGCTTTCTCCACAGGGCACATTGTTTTCTTTCCAGAAAAGGCAGACTCCAGTGGAGAAAGGGAGTCGAGGACTTAGGGCTGCACTGTGTGTAGGGCGGAGGCAGCCTGACCTCGGGCGATGGAGAGGCTGTGCTGGGCTTCCCACCTCCGGCAGCCTCGGTGTGGGTCGGGGAGCAGCGATTGGCACAGAGTTTGGTTTGAATGACTGGTTCTGGGGGCTGAAGCTGAGCCCCAGCAGCTGCGTGAACAGAGGGTGAGGTGAGCCAGTTTATGCTTGGAAAGGTTGGGAAGGTCAAAAGGGCTGGGGAAGGTGGACAGGCAGGCCGGAGTGTCCATCCAGGCTTGAGTACAGGCTTGGAATCTCTTTCGCCTTGAGAGTGGCCTCCAGTTCCTCTGTCCTGCTCCTCAACTGGGCTCCACCCATTCACGCTGGGTTGGCCAGGGTCTTTCTTGGGTGCCTGGGGTTCATGCCCCAGAGCACAACAGGCACTCTACTGCCCCCCACCCCCCACCTATACCTCGAGCCCCTCAAGCCAGGATGGGTGGAGAAGGAGGCCTCCCTCAGAGCCAGGCCTGCACGACGGGGCAGGAGGTCTTATCTGTGAGACAAGAAACGCCATGGGCAGGGTGACCGTGCCTCTGATCCACAGCTTTATCTCCAGCTGAGCCCAAAGCCATAATTAAAGGTTCAGGCGGAAGGGATTATTCTAGAGGAGGGGCAGCGCCCCCCACAGCCCGAGGCTGGAGATAATGTTCAGGACACACTTCCTGCTCTGGCCTCCCAGGACTTGGCTCCTTCCTGGGAAACCGAGTTATAGGAGGACGGTCAGACTGGGGCCTGGGAAGGCGGGGCTGGCAGCCCAGGAGCGAGCCCCACGTTCAGAACAGGTGCAGCCCCCAGGGAGGAGCAGGCAGACTGATTCCTCAGTCTCATCATCAGTCACGTCGGGGTGTGACCATTCATGAGGACGGAGACCAGTGCTGAGTCTGGGGCTTGACCCACGTGGTGAGGCGTCCTGCTGCTGCTTGGCCCCTGGGCTCACACCCACACTGACCTCTGGGCTGTGGCCTTGATCCCTGTCACTACTAGCCTTTCAGTCATCCTGACGGTGGGTCGTGACCCCGAAGTTTCCTATCCTCTCGGACTCTGCACTCCTCCAGCTTAACCCTCCGCCCAGCCTCCTAGCTGCCCACTCGTCCACCCATCCCTTCCTTCCCCACCCTCCATCCATCTAACATTGACTGAAAACCTTCTCTGGGCCCCAAAGTCTCCGTGGTGAACACACCAGTCCCTGCTTTTGTGGGCCTGACCACAAGTTACATCTGAGGAGACGTCACTTGCTCAGGGTCTGCGTGCCCTGAAGACACGAGACGCTGAGGGGAAAGCCCCCAGACTGAGGCACCGGCGTGGGTCAGGGCATGGCACGTCCAGGACAAGACGGGCGGCCAGCGCCGGGTGCAGGGGAGCAGGGAGGGCCAGGTGGCAGCGGCCAGACCACTCAGGCCTCTGGGCCCTGCTGGAGGGTTCTGGGCAGAGCTGGGCAGAGTATTCGGGAAGCCGCATCCCGGCTGCTTTGGGGGAGCACCCGTGGAGGCCGGGTGGGGAGGGCAAGCGTGGGTTCAGTGGGCTCGGCACTCAGGGCCCCAGGGCAGGACAGAGGACACCTTTGGCCTCTGGCAGAAGGCGGTCTGAGGGCACAGGCTGACAGCCCCACAGGTGGCTCTCTGCTCTCCAGAGGACACTGACGGGCCAGGCAGTGGTCTCCTCCGGCACTTCCATTCTCTCGGGGAAATTAGTCCAGGGTTTTCACTGCAGGGGCTGAGGGGGTGTTGCACAGAAGGAATGTGGAAGACTCTCAGCGTGAAAACAAACTCGCTAACCAGTGTTTGGTGTGGGAGGGAATGAACAGCTCATCACCTGCAGAAGTAAGAGAAAGAGGCTTGAGCTCACATGCAGTGACCGGCAACGCTACAGCGACCTCCCGTTGGCCAGCAGGCGGTGCCGACCCAGTGCATTCAGCCCTGAGTACCTGTCCCTGCACGTGGGCCTGGAGGCAGATCCTCTGTCTGCTGAACTTCCCCTCTGCTCCTCCGCAGCCCAGCCCCTGAGGAACGGCGGCCTCTGGGCTAGCCCCGGGCTGAGCCCAGGGTAGAGCAGGGCCACCCAGTACCCAGTAGTTCAGGTAGAGAAAGCCTGACCATTCAACCAGGAATTCCGGCGTCAGAGAACTTCATAGTAGCCCCACAGCGCACTGCCTGCTGACTTCCCAGATATTTAGGGTTAACTCTTAAATTATGTCGCTTTCCCTTCTTGCCTTCTCAAACCAACTTCTCTGGTCCGGCTTCTTTGTTGAGCTCCTTCCCCACCAAGAAGTGAGCGTCCTTTCCAGAGGCCAGTCCTCCCCGCAGCGCAAGCAGCCTGAAGCTCCCTCAGGAGCCATAGCAGGGGCTGGGCCTGGAGTTGCTGGTCTGAGGCCCTCTCTCTCCCAGTTCCAAGCAGGCTTCCCTCTGCCAAGCCCTGTGACAGGAGGGGACAGCTGCAGCTGCCTCCGTGAGCTATAAAAAGCTCCAGCAACCAAGTGAGCAAAGGGCACACCGTGTGCACACCCGGAACTTCACTAGACTAAGGAGCTCAGCCCTACAACCATGCTGAGGTTGGCTCCCACCGTCAGGCTGCTGCAAGCCCCGCTGGGGGGTTGGGTGGTCCCTAAGGCACACATCACTGCCAAGCCAGCCAAAACACCCACTTCTCCGAAGGTAGGTCCCACCAAGGCAGTGGGGAGTGGGGGGTGAGGGGTGGGGGGCCCCTACCCCAGGCAGGGTGAGTGGGTGGTCCTATTTTCAGGATGAGGTGGGTTTGAGGCAGGATGCACAGGGAAGGGCTTCCTTCAGGCCTGCTTACGGAGGGGACCCTGGCGCTCAGTCTCAGACCCTCAGCTGCAACAGTGTCCCAAGTTTCCAAATGGGGTCCCCGCAGCCATCTCCTGCAGGCCAGGCTCCCAAAGCTGCAGTCAGTCGGTGGGCGGGGGCCCTCTGTTTTCAGGCCCCACTTGTAAACAGCAGCGCGGCTGGCCGAGCTTGGGGGGGTGCCCACGGCATCTCGCTTTACCACCCACTAGAAGGAAAGAGTGGGCTGCTTTGAGGGTCTGTGAGAGACCAGGTGAAAATGCAAACCTGCGACCCTGGGGCTCCAGGACAGTCAACAACTTATCTCTATTTTAAGCATAAATAAGCCAAGGTCACTGCCCAAGGTCATAGGACTAGATCTGAACCCAGCCTTCAGTCCCTACTCTAGGCCAACATTGCTTAAATCTCTGGGAGTGAAAAGTCAGTAAGGAAGGATGGTCTCAAACCCGGAGTCCTGAATCACTCTGGGGAGGGGTGGGACGACTAGTCTGGGCTGTTTCAGGAGGAAACAATGAAGGTGAAATATAGCTGGTGCTTTGGAACTGGGCTCCAAGGGTGCAGCCACTGAGAACACAGGGTGCCAGGTGGCGTGGCCTCTGCACACACGTATGCACGCGCGTGCACACACACACGTATAGGTAACCCCACCCAAGCTTCTGAACAGGACCACCACTCAGAGAAAGGGCCCTGGACTTGCTCCAAGCAAGCTGACACCACACCGGGCGTGCACAAGTCCGCGGGTGACCAGAGGGGAGGGCGCACAGCACGCTGGGTGGGAAGGAGTTCAAGGTCAAGGAGCAGGCCAGGCTCTCAGGCAGAGGGTGGGGCTGCGATAAAAGGTCCCACCCAGAGAATACAGTCCAACAGGCTGTCCTCCATTACAACGGCAGTGGTCACTGCTCACATCTTGCAGATAAGGCTATCGGGCAGATGGAGCGAACGCTGCTGGGCCCAGGGTCCAGCCGGAGCCAAGGGGCAGGGCCGCGTGTCTAGCTCTTCACCATGCTCTGGTTAAGTCCAGGGACAGGGGCAGTCGGCCTGGGCCAAGTGAACTCATGTGCGTTTTCTCGAGCCAGGAGCAGGCCATAGCGCTCTCTGTGACATTCCTCAGCTTCCTGCTTCCTGCTGGCTGGGTCCTGCACCACCTGGATCACTACAAGAAGAGCTCAGCAGCATGAAGGCTCTGCGGCCGCCGCACCAGGCACAGACAGGAAGATCAGATTAAAGCCCTCCTTTCCTCACGGCTCTGGTGATTGTCTGTCTGCGCACCGTGCACCTGCCCCACTCCCCCTGGATGCCCAGGACTGGGCTGTTGGACCCACCCTGGGCTGACAGGCTGGTTCCTATCAGCATCGGGGTCCTCAGGCCACAGAAGCTGCTGGCTTGGTGGCAATGGGTGGACACAGGTTAGAAGGAAACAGACACCACGTCTCCCTGGGCAACAATACAGGCAGGCCTCGCTTCCTTGGCTGCTGTGCCCGCCGCCCGCCACCCCTCTGTTCTGGCTCTGCCCCATGGCCAGTGTGGTCAGGGATGCCTTCTCCTCAGAGCAGACGGTGAGAATCAAAGCCAAATTTCCACCAGGTTTCAGCTCCTGCTTTTTAACCACTTCAGGCACAGGCTTAACCTGGGAGCTAAGCCTAAGGAGACAGAACCACGAAAGGACAGGGCAAGGCATTTATTACAGGAACACCCTCAGGCTGCACTGGAGAAGCCACTCACACGTGTGGGTGCAGTGGAGGCCACTGCTGGAATGGGTGCCCTCCACCTACGAGGGGTTTTCTTCCCCACTCCTGGAGGCACCCATACATTCCTGCTGCCTCACCTGAGCCCCAGTGACCCTCCTCCACTGCAGGCTACAACGGCATCCAGAAAGGAGGCTTTTGCCTATGGCTGGCTCCCTCATCAATGACAGGCCTCTGTGACAACCTGCACAGTAAGAACAGTCCATACTCAAAGCTGAATCCCACTCCCACCCCCGATTAAACGCAGGTCTTCTTAGCTGCCCGGATCATCAGCCACGAAACACCTCTCCACAGGCAGGCTGAGGCCAGGGAGCCTAGGTGAGGATGTCGTGGGCCTGGTGCTCCACCAGCATCTCCATGCTCTTCACGTCGGTGCACCAGAACTCCAGGCGGTCCTTCATCCCCTTGATCTGTGTGCAAGCCAGGACACGTGCGTGTTAAGGCGCTTGGGCATCATGGCAGCTGATGGGGCAGCCCTAAATGTCCAGCTAATTCCCTAGGGCAGCATTATTGAAAAGGACATCGGAGCTGGGTGAGCTGGGTGTGTGAGATGGGACTGTCCCCGTCAATTCTTACCAGAAGGACATTAAGAAAAACTTGCATGAAAGAAAACAGGCAAGAATGGGAGAAATCCAGAGGATTAAATTTCCAGAAAATATAAATAAGATAGATTTTAGCTCAAATCACAGATCCAGAAGCATATTTAATCAGAGTACCAATTTTAAGATTAAAAGCCATCCTCAAGCACAAATTGCGCTGTTATCACAATAAGCTGTAAATGCAGGGCTCAAATCTCAAGCTTGCATTAAATTAGGTTCTTTGAAAAGCCCTTAGTCCATAGAGCAGTAATTCATTCTCTGAAATCTCTTGTCTAACAATGCTTTATTCCTAAATGGCTTCCATCCAAATGAAACTAAGACAGCACAGATACAACCCCAAACACCCAGAGAGGTGAACTCTGTATTTCAAGCACATTTTTACCTGTTGCAAATCCAACACGCGGGGCTGCACCCAGGTCATGTGAACCCGCTTATCCACCTCGTCGATACTGCCTTTCACCAGCCCCACCGAGAGGGCCTTCATCACCAGCAACTCCACCTGTGCAGAGGGGGCTTGCGTAAGACACTCTGGCGCCAGCACGCACATCCCCGTGGACCCCGCCAGCTGTGAGACACGAGAGGAGCATGGCTCAGTGTCTTTGTGGCCCGAGTCTAGGCGCGGTGAACGCACACAGAGTCCGGACCCTAGGAAGCGGCTCTGCTGCTGCAGCCCCCCGACTCTGAGAGCTGCATACCTCGTCCACGGTGATTTTAGCACTTTTGGCAATTTCTTCAAAAGTGAGTTGCCTATGATTGGCAGGTCGTGTAAAAGTCATCTGAAAAAAATGTTTGTAAGTCAGAGAACTGATAAAGATATTTTTGTCAATACTTGCTCCGAAAACACAGACCTTATCAGTACCCCAGATACTAAAATTTTCTTAGTATTAGTCACATATCTTAACTCAGACTAAGCTTCCCATTCCTAGACAAGAAGGTGAGACAGGCTTTACCGTTGTTTTCTAGAACAGTCATTACTCATTTCCTGAATGAGTACTCGAGGCTGCCACGTGCCAGGGCTGTGCGTGGAGCTGGCAACACTGCGGTGACCCAGAAACACAAAGTGCCTCTGGTCCAGAAGCTTACGCTCCAGTGCAGGACAGAGGGCGGGCAGATGAAGAGAGGCCGGCCACAGCTCTTTCAGCACAGATGGACAGGGAATCCCACCCTGAGAAGGGGTCACCGAAGCTAAGGCTCAAACGCAGACTAAAAAAAGCAGGTGGCGGCAAAGGCAGAGCAGAGGTGGTTGGGGGGCAGGGGCAGGGGAGCCGCCCCCACCACAGCGGAAGCTGCGCCCCGAGGGCCTTCAGAGCCTGCAGGGCCACGGCTCCCGGCAGGGTCCTGGATCGCCTAACAGGCCCTGGTCTTGCTCACCTCCATGAGGCACAACAGCTGAATTTTCCTGAGAAGCTGGGCTTCATTGGCTGCTAAATCAGGCTGTAAAGCAACGCAACATCGGTTACCTGACCTGGGCTTTGAAATTCTCTCTACAGTCGTCAACAGGGCAAAAAAAAAACTGGGCAGGCCCAAACATTTCCCACTTTAGATCACTGAGGGTCATTATTAGCTTCAAGTGAATCGGACTTCATTTTTCTCAGGAAATCATTAGAACAGTGCTTAGCTGAAGACCCAGGATTTTCCAAGACAAAGAATTTACAGAGTAAGATTTGGGCCACTGTCAGGAACGCCAGGGGGCAGGACCACAAGGTGCATGTTGGCGTTTCAAGAGGACTCTTGGCACCAGCAAAGGCAGGAAGGGTTAGGGTTAGAGAGCAAAGTGAGCCCAGGGCCTGGCATGTGGAAGGAAGGTGCTCGATAGACCAACACACACACGGTGAACAAGCTCCACAGGCGCACAGCCAATCCCACGGGACTGACCTGCTGGCCCCAGGCGGTCTTCAGAGTCTGGAATCGCTCCACATTGCCACTGTTAAAGGCATAGAGGGTGTCGATCAGCCACTGCCGGTCCGTGTCCCTCAGCGACTCCAGCACAGGGTGCATGAGCTGCGAGGACAGACATGGTCAGCCGACAGAAGCTCAGCCTCCCCGGGCTCAGGAATCTGTGCCCCCCCAGTCCACCTACCAGCTCGCCAAAGTTGAAAACTCCCTCGCCAAGAAGTCCTGCCAGTCCCAGCGTGAAAGCTCTCTCCTGCTGCTCAGACACTACGGCAACAACGCACCTCCAGTTACACTCCAGGCCTAAGAATCAGTTCTGTTTTGCTTTAGAAATATCCCACAGAAAATAAACTGTTTTCTGTAATGGCTATATTACAAAGCCCTAACATCAGCTCTCTCGTTTCGAGTACTGGATTGACTCAGACTGTACCTGGAACCATATATGCAGCTTTGGTAGGAAAGGCATTCATTGCTTCTTTTTACCTAACTGTATGTGAATCTACTTGTATTTTCAGTGTATCTACTGCCTGGTGGGGTGTGCTCCTCACCTTCCTTGCCTGCTGTGGGAAGCAGCACCATTTCTTATCCAGCTTAGAGCCACCACATTTAGCCTCTTTTGACTAGAATTAACCTACATTTTGTCCCCTTATTCTCTTGACCACATTAGTTGCTTTTTCCAATATAGTTTTCTTGAAATGTAGCAATTAAAACTGCACTAACAATTTTAGGAGTTGCTGATCTCCTCAGCTTCAGCAGAATACTGTGAAACACCTCAAGGATGCTAAAATAGGGTAAGACTTCTTTCGTGAGCACACACTTCTCACCCCAACCCCAGAAGTCACTGGCCACTTTTCTTCCCCCCCAAATCCTTTGAAGAGTTTTGCAATTCACTGCCCTGGGTGTAGCACTTCCATTTCATGACAAGAGTCCCAGGCTCAGGGCTGTCACGGTGCCTTGCAGGGGGTCAAGGCATTCACATCACTCGACCTCTCACTGACACAGACCACAGAAAGGAGCAGTTCCAGAGCAGAAACAGTAAAGGGCTATGAGGGTCAGCCTTACTGTCAGTGAATTAAAGGCTGAAAACAAATGTGAAAACTAAGGCTTAAACAACTCTTCCTACCACACGGGCTTTCTTCTAGAAAAAATAAACACATTTGGGTAATTTCTGAGATCAGGTGCCTCAGGCATGTCACAACTCCTACGTTGTGTGAGCGAGCTCCTCCTGTGACACAGGCCTCTTGGTTGTGTTACCTGGCAGATCTTTGATGTCAACACAGCCCAGAAACCGCAGAGCGTCTTTGTAGTAGGATGCATGGTTTCCAATTGTTTGATAGTATTTGCTGGAGAGGTCGTAGAAACGACTGTGAACGGATGTCACCCCAGGGAGGTTGCTGAGCATCTCTTCAACATCTTCAATAGTTTCCTATACACAGGAAGCAAGAATGCTTTCTAACTTAAACGTTTTTCAAGTAACGTGACAAGGTGAAAAGCATAAGCCACAAAGACCGATAAATTTGGCTACATTAAAATGGAAAACTTCAGTTCATCCTGTGCGGTATCCTGCTAGATGTACACGCTCAAAGGGAGAGAACTCTGTTTAAGGGTAACAGGCATCATATCAGCAACTTATTCTTAAGCGGCTTTGAAAAAAAAAGATAAATGAACCTACACGCACACACAGAGCACAGAATGACGGGGGCAAAGAGAAACAACATGAACAGCACCCCGAGGTGAAGGCGAAGGAGGGTCTTCTGGGCTATTTTTGCAACTTTCCTGTAATTTAAAATTATTTAAAACTAAACAAAGAGGAAAATTAGGATTTTTTTCCCCTTACAGTTTTAAACAATGATAAATCTGTATTGTGGCAATCTTACCTTTGTAACTTGCAGGTCACCGATATTTAGCTTCAGAGCTCCAATCGCGGTTTTGCACAGGATCACCGCCTCATCACTACTTTTTACCTAAAGACATCAGAAATGAGGGACCCTCAGAAGTGTGGGCAGGGAGTAACAAGGAAGGCATGCGTACACTGACCTAACTTGCATGACTACGAACACACTGGTCCCCAGAGTTGTGAACAGTGGGCACAGACACAAGCTGTAGTTCACGTCTGTTTTAGAAGAGCTGGCTCAGACTTCACTTTACCTTCTCACGAGTCTTTTCCAGAAAACTAAGAGCCACATTAGGGTCTAGAAAAGAAAGACCAAAGTCAGAAGCATCACCACCGGAGTACCCTGTTGTACCTGTAAAGTGTCCATCTTTACAGGTGGGATAATCTTTAGGCTTAGACCATAAAATACAAGACTGAGAATTTTACATTATCTATTGAAATCCAAAAGCTCAATTAACTTATACTTTGAGATCATTTTAATTACCATTAGGATTTGCTCCTTTATGAAACAAAGACTCACCAGTCATCTGTCTAACTACATGTAGAATGATTTCTACCAGGGACAAAGGATTCACCCTGAAATAAAAACCCAGTCTTTGAACGTCAACAAATCAATGTATTCATTTTCAAAAACAAAAACAAACAAAAGATTTTTACCTGTGTTCAAATTCACTGATGAAGTTTTCATAAAGCTGTGGAACCAAAACACAGAGAGTAATTATAAGACGTCTTTCATTCTGCAAAATCAAGACTTCAGACACTAGCATCCGTCAGACGGCAGGCACTGCATAAGTGTGTGCTGAATAATAGAAGACCCAAATTGGGGCTTATTAAGCTCACATAAATGATCACCACTAGGGACTTTCCTGGTGGTCAAGGTATTAAGAATCCGCCTTGCAGCGCAGGGGTTACGGGTTCAACCTCTGGTTGGGGAACCAAGATCCCACATACAGCAGAGCAACTGAGCCCATGCGTGGCGACAACCGAGCTTGGGCCGCAACTAGAGAGTCTGTGTCCTCAGCAAAGAGTCTTCACGACCCCAGAAAGATCCTGAGTGCCACAGCTAAGGCCCGACACAGCCAAATAGATAGATAATTCTAAAATGATCACCAATAAACTACTGAAAAAAGCTAGAGTTTTTTTTTTTTCCCCTAGCGTTTAGAATTAGAACCTTGTCCCGTGAGACTCTCCCAAGGACCAATTCATCTATTTGTCCTCCAAAGTATTCTCTGAATAAAACAGACTATCCGTTTGAAAGGCTCACTAACTAAACAGAGGTCAGAAGGTTGCAGACTAATTATGTCCCATTATCCAATGTCACAGTCATTCAGCAAACACTTGGGCACTTATTGAGATTGTTTACTAAGTACTGCAGCACAGAATGTGTAAGAGGAAAACTGAACTTCTGAGGAGCTTCTGGCCTCGTGGAGAAGCCAGACTTGCAAGCAAATAAATGACAACACTGTGAGTTATAAAGCAAGGAAAAAAGCTCACAGCTGGATTAGCCGATGAGAGAGCCTGCAAAGGTTCTTTCAGAAACTGACAGTTGAGCTTTAAGGGATGACGGGCAGTAAGAGGTGGGCAAATCTGATGTGGGAGACGCAGTAGTTGGGACGCCACTCCAGACAGGAACGAACATATGCAAAAGCACCAAAGCAATAACTGCGTTAGGTTTCAGAAGCGCTTCTGCAGGACACAGAGCCGGGGCCTTGGTCTCCACCCTTAAGTCAAAGCTACCCCAGTGGACATACATGACCACATTTGTATTTTACACACATGGCTGGATGCAAAGGAGACGGGAAGGAAAAGGGCTGAGCAGACAGGCCGGCCGAGGCCACCAGCGGTCCTGGCAGGAGCTGCCGCCGCCGCCGCCGAGTCACCTCAGTCGTGTCCGACCCTGTGCGACCCCATAGACGGCAGCCCACCAGGCTCCCCTGTCCCTGGGATTCTCCAGGCAAGAACACTGGAGCGGGTTGCCATTGCCTTCTCCGATGCATGAAAGTGAAAAGTGAAAGTGAAGTCGCTCAGTAGTGCCAAACTCTTAGTGACCCCATGGACTGCAGCCCACCAGGCTCCTCCATCCATGGGGTTTTCCAGGCAAGAGCACTGGAGTGGGGTGCCACTGCCTTCTCCAACCATGACAGGAGAGGGGGGGCAAAGGCAGTGAGGGCGACAGAGAGTCTGAGAAACCTGCAAGGAGCCGAGCCAGGCCTGCTCCGCGTGGGCAGGTCACACAGGGCGAGCTGATGACAGCCTCTGCTCTCACAGCTGGGCAGCAGGGTGGCGAAGTGTGCCCAGGATGGGCGAAGCTGGGAGGGGGGCCTCCAGACACGTCAGCTTTGGGCGAGGAGCGCTGAAGGCTCCTCTGCGCGTGGAGACTGAAAGGCGGAGATGTCTCTGTGAAATGAAATGCGGTGAACAGATGCACACAATGGGATGTCACTCAGCCTAAACAATGAGAATCCTGCCACCTGTGACAACGCAAATGAATCTGGAGGGCGCTACGTGAAGAGCAGTAAGTCAGTGAAAGACAAGCACTGTCTAACCTCACTTACACGGGGAACCTAAGACGCTGACTCCCACAGAAAGCAGAATGGTGGCTGCCAGAAGCAGCGGCGGAGGTGGCCAACAGGTCAGGGTGCAAACTCCTCTCTGCAAGATAACTAAGCCCCGGGGAAGGGAGCGCACAGCACCGTGACGACAGCTAACCGCTCCGCAGAGTCGACCTCACAGTCCCTGGAGAGATCTCACAAGGTCTCATCACAAGGAAAACAAGCCAGTACCAACGGGAGGTGCTGTGCTACCGACTCGCTGTGGTGACCACTTTGCATCCACACGCGCAGCAGACCACTGCACGGGGTACCGTCGACTGAGACAACGTTCAGTCCAGCCGCTCCGTCGTGCTCCACTCTGCGACGCCATGAGCCGCAGCACGCCAGGCCTCCCTGTCCATCGCCAACTCCCGGAGTCCACCCAAACCCGTGTCCACAGTGCCAATTACTTCTCAATGAAACTCAGGGGGAAGAATGAACCTGTAGCAGCCAGTTAGATATTTATTTCAGGCACCTGGCAAAGAGCCAACGTTATAAGACGGCTGTTTCATCACAGACAACTATTTGAAAGATACCTTTATCATTGAGAGGGAGTGTTTCAACTTCTCTGATATGTTATGATTTACCTAAAAAATTACCTAAAAAAAAAAAAAAAACTCTCTAAGGCAAAAAGTTCACTAAGTCTAGAAAATCAAAGTTATTTCCGGTGACTGAAAATTCATGAATACTATTGATGAAATAAATTTATATTAAGCACTAAAATATATAAGCTTAAAACTGAATAAAGAATATTAATACAAACAACCTATATTTTTAAGCAGGACAAGAAAAATGACACATGAATTTCTTCCTCTGGGCCTCCCCCCTCCCCTGCACTCTGCATCTGCTCCACCATAAACACCAGTTTTTTCCTTTCTTCTGACATGTAACTTCTTAAATGAAGGGCGTATTTTCCCAGCTCTGTAGTGGTCAAGGTGACTTGCTGCTCTCTTTGTATGACCTTGCCTGGTCATGCATCCTTGATGGACCGTATGTAAAATATCAGTATGTCATTCTGATGTACTACCCTCTGTCTCAAATATGTATGACTGTGCTTTTGACCGGGGCTTGGTTTCTATCCTAACATGTTGCATAGTTCTCTGAGCTTTCTGAGAGTCTGTCTCCCAGCTTATAATCCTCAATTTGGCTCAAATAAAATCCTCCCTTTTCCTTTTTGATTATTAATTTGCATTTTTGTCAACACTATCTATCTGAGAATGACGAGGGCTGGGGCCCAATAATTTTTAAAGGTTTATTTTGTCCAAGGAAATAGTAAACAAATCTACTAACCTAAATATGATGTCACATTCCCAAAAGGCTGAGCAAATATTTTGCTATGAGGTGAAAGTGATTTGAAGATAAGAAACCAAAGAACAGAAATGAGCGATTATGAGTTATCACTCATAATTACCACTATGATATAGAACCTCAGGGAATAAATATTGAGACAGCTCTAATTTATCATTTTTTCACATAATCCAGAAGATAGCATGGCCAGCAAAATCTCCAGGCTTACAGAAGATTACAAGTTCCTCTGAGTAGTAAAATGTCAAACCGATAGATGTAAACCACAAGATAGCCTTAGAAGCCCAGATGGTGCAATATCAAAGTGGTAAGCTTCACTATAACAACAATTAAAGCAAATAACTGAAACTATCATTACAAACTAGGTTTCAGTTCCAGTGCATTTATACACCTCTGATTCATTCAGAACCCAAGAGAAAGGCATCAAGGAGAAAGATATCAGGAAAGATTTCAAAGAGTAGTCTCAGATCGGTTCAGTCACTCAGCTCTTTGTGACCCCATGGACTGCAGTAGGTCAGGCTTTCCTGTCCATCACCAACTCCTGGAGTTTGCTCAAACTCATGTCCATCAAGTCAGTAGTCTGCTGTGGCTAAGTCGCTTCAGTCGTGTCCGACTCTGTGCGACCCCATTGACGGCAGCCCACCAGGTTCCCCCGTCCCGGGGTTCTCCAGGCAAGAACACTGGAGTGGGTTGCCACTTCCTTCTCCAGTGCATGAAAGGGAAAAGTGAAAGTGAAGTCGCTCAGTCGTGTCCGACCCTCAGCGACCCCATGGACTGCAGCCTTCCAGGCTCCTCCGTCCATGGGATATTCCAGGCAAGAATACCAGAGTGGGGTGCCATTGCCTTCTCCGAGTCAGCAGTCTACCAGTAAACACATGTGGGCAAAGGGAGGGGTTTGTGGGGTGGAAAGCAGGGGATCTGGGAAAGGCTCAGGCAGAGTGTGTTTTCCTGTTGACAAGATTCTACAAGGCTCCACGAGAGGCAGCATGACACGAAGCAGCATTCCATGACACTGAGCCTCCCATTCCCCAGTGAAGCACCGCCCCACACTGCCCAGGACCAAGTGCTGGGGGAAACTAGCAGAGTCAGCAGGGGAGAGCGGGTGAGGAGAGACGGCAGTTACAGCAACTGTTGACAAGTACAGATGTCGACAAGGTTGGGATTCTAGAAGAAGCTAGAATGTCTATGTTTGAGTCTTCTTCTGTCACTTATCAGCTGTGATCTATGGCCAGTCACTGAAGCTGCTGGCGTCTGCCTCCACCTGAGGGACACAGAGCAGAGCAGTGCTGATCCACCAACACTGCTGTGAGCAGCTCAGTCAGCCCAGGCGCTCAGTCGTGTCCGGCTCTGCGACCCCACGAGCCGCAGCATGCCAGGCCTCCCTGTCCATCACCAACTCCCGGAGTTCACTCAGACTCACGTCCGTCGAGTCAGTGATGCCATCCAGCCATCTCATCCTCTGTCGTCCCCTTAGATGAATAAATGTGTAAAGCACTCAGAATGGTAGCTGACATAAAGTGACTGCTGAGTAGACTTATATAAATATATATATAATTGAGAAGGCCCCCTTTTATCTTTGAAAGCACTTGAGCGTATTTAAATACTGAGGCACAGCGTGGCGACTCACTCACCTTAATGAGACCATCTCCTTGGGCGAAGCAGGGGTCCTGCACAAAATCAAGCACCTGAAGTGTGAGCTGATGCCACAGCCTGAAAGACACAAGACTCTTAAACCTGCGAGCCAACATCAGCCACAGACACCTCACCTGCGACGGCTCTATCAAATAACAAGCACGCATCATCTCTAATGTGTAACACAAGAAAGCTAAAGCAAAGGCTTTCTAAAGCTTAGTTCCTTCCCTGTCTCTGCCACTCAATGGTTATGTCACCGAGAGATCACTCACTTTTCTCAGCTATAAATGGAGAACATCTTTCTAGATTACCTCAAAGGGTTACTGCAAGACTTGACTGGAAACAAGGAGTTCGGAACCACATGTATGGAATTTGAAATTCTGGCTCTTCTACTTATTAGCTGACTACCTCAGGGAAGGAGCTTAAACTGAGCTTCAGTTTCCTCATTTATGAACAGGATGAAGGACTGAACGAGCTAATACAGAACATCTCTAGAACAATGACACAGCGCATTTGAAACCAAAGGCTAGTTTTTAAGAATGCAAGTAAAATGCATGAAAAGTACAAAGGGCACACAAGCAATTATTTGCCAAAACTAAGATTTTTCTCCCTCAAAATCTGCTAATAGCAGAAGGCTGCTATCATCAAAACACACACTGAATATCCATGAAAAGACGCAATGCTAAAGGCCAAGGTTGTTAACAGGGGAGTATTACAAGAGCTGTGTTTTCCTGTGAAAGATCACTAACCCACTGCTGACATTTTATTCTATTCATTTAAAAAGAGATGGTTGTTTAGCAACTGATACTGTTCTGAAATTCATCCTGTTTCTAAACAAACCCATACTCTAAGATCTTTCTAGGTGCACAAAGCCCAGTACAAAGTGCAATGGAACGCAGGGGCCATGGCACGCGAAGGGGCTGCAAGCCAGCAACCACTAGCAACTAGCGGCAGAATCAACAGAGGAAAAAAATGCCCTGGTCTCTGGTTGGTCTCGTTTCTCCAGACTGCTGAGAAAAATAACAGTAGGTTATGACAAGGCTATAAGACATCGGTATCTGTTCAGTCACAGGTCCAGAAGGCAGCGAACGCTAGATCCCAAAACCCAGTCGGGGTCTCCTCAGCCCCGTGGGATGTCACCCTTTTCCCTCCTCGGTCCTGCCTTCCGGGTCCCTCAGCACACCTTCTCTGTCTAGCTTGTCCCCATTCAATCCACACGGGTCCGAGCACCCTCAGTCCGCCAAGGTCCAGGCCCACCCCGTGCCCCCTGTCGCTCTCCTATTCCAGGAGGCCCACGGCCCTTCGGCTCGGCGCTCACTTCTTGGTGTAGAGCTCCTCCAAACGGTGCCACACGGCGGCCTGGCCGGGCCCGGAGCTCTGACTTTGTTGTAAGAAGCCGGGTACGTCCTTCATGACTGCAGGAACAACCGGGGAAAGCAGTATCGCGCAGACGCCAGGGCGCGGAGGAGGCCGCCGGAAGTGCTCACTCACTTCCGGCGCTGCGGCACGCGGGGCAAGCTGGGAGCACTATGCTCAGCTTTAGGCGCCGGCTGGTTGTCATAGTAACCGCGCCTCTTGGCTTTGGACCCCGCTCTCTCCAGGGTTTGTAACGGATTTCCCCTCGAAGCTGGCCGTGCTACTGAGGCATTGAAGAGTACGGGCGCCTAGGTCGAGCTGGCTGTGTGACCTTTGTGACGCAATGTTCTTGATTCAAGTGGGGTTAACAATACCACCTTCCTAGTAGTGGCTTGCGAGGACTAAGTATAAATATGATGCCTGACCACAAAAAGCGTTCCCCAAACTGTTAGTTCTCATCTCCATCTCAACAGAAAAAAGCTGAGAGCGAGGGTAGAGAAATGCAGGTTCCAGGTTTGGTCTTGGGAACCAGAGGGAACTTTGTTCTTGGGAACTCAACAGAATAGGAAACCGCCCCCACCTGACGTCCACCTCCACCTGGGCTGCTGGGACGAGGAAAGAGAACGTGAGCCTAGGGCAAGGGCTCGCGAAGACCTGGCGAAGGTGCGCTTGCAGGGGCGGACAAGCTGAGCGGGACGGCCAGGAAGGACGCGCAGGAAAGACGCACAGGGGCGGGGAAAGAGCGTGAGGCTAAGG